>NW_019525001.1:613381-622751 GCF_002814215.2 Seriola lalandi dorsalis | reverse complement strand
CAGAACTTAATCCAATTAAACATTAAAAATGAAAATTCAAAGCTCTTTCAGGGAAGCTCCTATTGAAATGTTTGGAGGAAATCACCAGTTACGTATTGGACCAATAAAATAAAAGATTAAGATTTTTTTTGCGGCTTGAAGCTTGAAATATGAACCTGTGTAATTTACATATTGAACAGATAATGAACGCTCAAGACAGAGAGGTATCAAACTGATCCCAGGGAACAAACAATGAGGTCAATCATGTGACCGCTCTGAACACTGAACCCCAGACTGAGCCTCACCTGTCCCGTCGGCTCGGCGTCGTCAGCAGGAGGCAGGACGTCGTCTGGAGTAGAAAAATCTGTGAAATCAACAGGATGAGGGTCAGAATGTGAAGGTTTTTCACAGAGACAGAGACCTTGACGTTTGACCTCTGACCCTGCTCTGTAATAGAATCACCATTTAATAAACAAATAATACAAGCAAAGACAAACTGAAAATAACTTTGACCAGTGATCATTGTCTTTGATGCCAACAAATGAAACCTGAGACTGGAGCCTCCGCACTGCTGCTTTAACTGTCTGATCCTTCAGAATAAAAGCCTTAAAAGCTTCAGGCCTGCAGGGTAACAGCAGCATCCTGAGTTTGATTCCAGACGGGAACCATTGTTGCAAGTCACAACACTTTCTATCTCCTTGCATTTCCTGTTTGCTCTATCACAATAAAAAAAAACTGAAAAATGCCCCAAAAATTTGAAAATATTAAAAATGTCTTTGTGGTTCAGTGGAAGGAGACCACTCTAAATAAAACCACCAAGAATCAAGAATGGAAACACGTTGTCATATTACTTCAGCAGCTGTAGTTTTGTTTTTGCAGATTTTTTTTACTCTTTTGTTTTTAAAAGTCATCAATAAGCTTGAGACTGAGAATATGTGCTCGTCGTACCTGTGGTCCAGGTGTGGAGGTTTGGAGGACAGGGGTCGGCAGCTTCACTGGGTTCAGGCCAGACGGCGGCGGCGGGCTCTTCTGGGTCAGGTGACTCGTCCCTCCTCAGCAGCAGCTGCAGCTTCTGGTGGCTGAAGAGACTCTGCATCAGGTCCAGGTCCAGTCCGGATACAGCAGCCCCGTTCACAGCCAGGATCTCGTCTCCGGCCCTGAGGCCTGATGGGAAACAGAAACAAACACAGAGGTCACACACTGTAGCTGCAAAGTAGGTAAATTCCTCCTAGAACCAAAACCAGGTCTTTAAATGGAAACAAAAAATTAGCTTGAGATGTTGGACCTTCTCTGACGGACAGTCCCAGTGGGTCAACCTCGCTGACGTAGATGTGACTTTTCCCGGCTCCGTCCACATGACCCGTCACCGCAAAACCTTCAGGGTCACAGGGAAACAGGGTCAGTCTGGATGATTTTTTTTTTTTTAGGATTTTGGAGAAAGTGAAGATCATTTTTTGTGGTGATGTGTGGAGGTTTTCTCTCACCGAAGTCTTTTGCAGCGTCGGGTCGACAGATGTGCAGAGAGAAAAGACCGAGGACTGAAACCTGCAGCTCGTCACACACCTGGACAACAGACGAGTGGTTATCAGTTCATCACTGACGGCTGAATTTATTCATTTAAATGTGATGTATGTAAATTATATGAGAAAAGATTCAGTCTGAAAATTAAGAAATAAAAAGCCTAAACTCAAGTAAAGTTGTTCATGTAAAAACAAAACAAAAAGTATCTGCTGATAAGTTGTTACTGTTGTTAGAAATATGTATATCTATATCCACTATGATAAAACAACAAGTGGTCAAAACAACAAATCGACAACTAACCACAAACAAAACCACACACACACACACACACAAAACCTTAACACACCAAATAAAAAAGAAAGAAAAGAACAGTAAAAAAAAAAAACACTGTAAAAACTAAATTTTATAAAGGTGTAAAATACCACAGATCATCTGTTGTTTTCTGTCTATACACACACTTTTCAAAAGAAAATGTAATTTACTATCATATATGATAACAAGCAGCAAATTCTCATATTTAAGGCTGGAACCACTGATGGCATTTTTTGTTTGAAAATTGAATCTTTATCAATATTTCATATTTTCTGTTACAGCTCCTGGTCTAGAAATTATAGTTGAATTTAACAATAACTGTAATAATAACTGTGATAAATAAATGTTTTCATTTTCAAATCATCATTAGTCGAGCATAATTGCTGTCACTAATATATCAACAATCAGGCTGGTCGTTTAGAGGTAAATGAGTCGGTGAACACACCTGTACAGCTGCAGGTCGTCCTGCGGAGGGCGCCAGCTCCCTCTGTTTGGACACACAGTGCAGTCTCTGCAGGAGGAAACACAGGTTTTTATATATTTATTTCACTGAATTCATCTGAAAGTCAAAGCCAACGTGATTTTTTTCAAGACAAGCATTAACATAAAAATGAAAAACTTTTTACAAACTAGTTTTTAGTCTTAATTTATGAATAAATTTGCACAAATAACAGGAAATAAAAAAAGTAATAACAGTTTTATATTTTGCGATTATAAAAAAACCCACTCAAGTATTAAAACACAAAAAAATGTAAATGAAAGTCGATTAAAGACAAAGCAGCAGCAGGACACAGAGGGGACAGACGAGGAGGCGTCATGTTGAGAAAAAGACAAGGAAGGAAGGAAGGAAAGAGGGAGCTTAAAAGAGGAGAAGAGGAGCAGAAGAAGAAAGGAGGTGGAGGTCATGGGACAGCAGGAGGAGAGGTCATGTGGAGAGGAGAGGAGGTGTGGAAGAGGTTTTCTTCCCTGAAGGATTAACATTCAGGGACAAAGGAATTCTGGGAGAATAAAAGGCTCCCGGACCCTTTTAATCCTTAAACACTCCCTCCTCCTCCTACTCCTCCTCCTCCTCCTCCTCACCCCTCCTCCTCCTCTGTGTCTACAGATCAGCAGGCTGCTCTGAAACAGCTGTCCATCTAAACAAACTGTTCTGAATAAAGACATCTCTCCTCCTCTCTTTGTCCTCCTCTCTTTTCTCTTCCTCGGGGGGGGGGGTGAAGGAGCGACAGGTGGCTGCAGCACTCTGGGCTGAACCACGTTACACATCACCATCTTCTGCAGCCAGCTGCAACCCTGACGTGCAACACACGAGGGTCATGTGGCCGTCAGGTGAAGCGTGGTCGTCTGTAGCGCTGCATGTGTCTAAACTTTACCGTGATGCTGTGAGGCGTTCAGGGCTCGTGCAGCTGATTTACAGATGCAGGCGTGACAAGTATTTCCTCACAACAGCTGCACCGGGTCACAGCTGGGGTTTATGCATTATTTGTTATAATGCAATGCATGTATAATAATTACTTAAATGATCAATCTGTTGTCAAGATTGTTGCCAATTCATTATTTTGCTCATCAATCAATTAATCAATCGACCAATTCGGCTCTAGAGTGCTCCTCGGTTATTGGGTGCCTGTCTCATGTATATTGGGGGTCAATGGGGCCTAACAACAAATGTTTGGCTGTGGTTGGGTGTGGTCAGAGACCTGTAACCACACCCATCAATGATGTCACAGTGCCCCAGAGTACACCTCTACATCACTGCAGGCATTTTGAATCTTCTGTATTTCAAGTCACAGTTAGAGTTTATAGACACAAAAAATGTGTTAACTCCACCCATCTGGCATGCAGAGTCGAATAAAATAAACTAGAAAGTATAGACTGTACCTCAGAGCTGCAGACGGTGGTGTGGTGGAGAGACGGTGTGGCGACTTGACTCTTGAAAACCTACAACACACACAGAGAAGTCATGACTCAGGGTTTAACTAAAAATACCCCCAACAGTCTATATTTAAACTTAATTAAAAACAATCTGTCGAGGAAAAAAAAAAGACTTTGGTTCTAAACTCTGTTCCGGATCAAAACCAAAATTAGCCCAGAGGAGTCATGGGAAAAAATAAGGGGCTGAGCTGTGCTGAAATTACAGGTTTGTGAAAGGGGAGCAGAAACCAGAGCGGAGAGGCTGCAGTCAGTCTGGAGTCTGAGGACCACCGACTGACAGTAAACACATCATCATCATCGACCACACTACAACACGTCTTCAACACACTGCTGCAGTCAATACCATTCAAACAAATCCAACAGAGAGCATGAAAAGTGGCTAAAAATGGATGTAAATGGATGAATTGTTGTACTATGAGTCAGATAAAGACTCCAGCTGAACTACCTAAACTGTAAATTTACACTGACATTCAATCCAGAAGGGACACGTGAGATGAAAAGCTCCTTCTGGTATTTGTTTTTGTGGAGGGAACGAAACTTTTTACAGTAACAACCAGTGAGGAGGAGGCAGGACTGTGGCCGGTAACTCTCCTGCAGAGACGACGCTACAATTAACTCCACATGTCCTTCAGCGATGAGACGGATCAGACCGTCTCTGTGGGTCAGGACTGCCCAGAAACCTCTGCCGGTACCGTCCGATCTGATCTGAGAACAGATCCTCAAAACTCCGAACAGGATCCAGCTTAGAGATCTCACTCGTCCTGTGAGGTGGGCAGTGGAAATCAGTTTGATCTCAGCAGGACACAGCAGAGATCTTTGATCTCAGTATATTAAGATTTCTCTTCATTGCAACTAAGACGTCAAGACCAAAACTATTTTTTTACTATTTCACATATTTTAACAATTTGTGATTTGAAAAATGCTGAAAAAAGACTTTCAAGAGAGAAACTAAAGAAAGCAAAGACTTGTGGCAGCTAACCTCCCTCCAAAATATGTAATATATATGTTATTATATCCATCATGATTATTCATGCACACATCACTTCAGATTCTGAAAAATCACATTTCAAAGTAATGAAGAGGGCAGCTCAATGCTACTGTTATTATTAGACCACAAATGTAATTTCCAGTAACCAGTTCCTGCTGAAATGTGTCCACTGTATTTTCTTTAAATGAAAACTCAACAGGTCTGTGCGATAACACAGATAATATACCGCACAGGCAGTACTGGCCAGATTAGCTCGTTAGCAGTGATGCTAACCCCAGTCAGACATGTGACCCATACTTTGCTTGTAGTGGTCTCCTGTGTTTACATAACTTTGGCCAGAAAGTGTATTTTTGTTAAAAATGGAAAGACGGTTGGTGTTTTCTGAAGTTATTACACATGAGAAACATTTGAGTGATGTGGCTAAAACAGGCAAAGAGGCTTTTATTGCAGCTTTTACTAAGTCAGATCACTTAATAAAATTGGATCAGTTTCCTTAAAATGACCCTAAAATCCAGGAAAATAAAGTGATATAATGAAGGTTTCTCTAAGTAAAAGGGATGACAGACGAAAGTGTAAAAAAGTTAGTGCAAAAATTGGCGATTTTCTCTAAAAACACAGCTGCTAAAATCTCACATACCCTCATGTTACATTATCAAATACTTCAAACATTACAAGCTCTCCGATTGGTCAGTTTTCTGTAACCTGCGACAAACCAGTTGATTGGACGTTAAGTTCAGAGCACGTTAAGGCTGTCGCTTTTCAGCCAAAATCACAGACCAAGCATCATCACCTCTGGGGCTGAAAAATCAAGCCAACGCACTAAATGCTGAAAGCTGCAGTTCCTCTAATGACCACTAGAGTCCGGCTCCAACAGTGAGTCAGTCCCCACAGACTCCCATGTTAAAATGTCCAACTTTACAGCAGAGATAAACATGTTTACAGCCTGGTACAAAAACACTTACGGTCTCTAGAGCTAATTTCCTCCTTCATGACACCTGTTTATATAACTCACCTGTTTACATTTTATTCAGGCTTAAAGTTATGGAGAATTGAGGGCCAGACACACTGAGTGACAGGTAGGTGAGTGTATGCTCGCTAGAAGTCTCGGCTCCACACATCCCACCTCTTTGCCTATTTTCTGATTAACCCGGAGGTAGGCAGAGTAAGGAACTGCCAAGATGGCGATGGTGGAGCGGCTCACTCTGAGCCTCAAAACCGCTCTTCAGAAACCTGTGGGTGATGCTACAGAGGCTACGTCCATCTTTATATACAGTCTATGTTGGAGGAAAACTTCAGCATCCTGTGGCAGCTGGTGCAGGGATGTCCCACGACGGTAGAACAAATCATTCACACAGATGAGATGCTCAGTAGAGCTAAAGGTTAAATGCCTTCCACGAGGGCAGGAGGGAGCAGGTTAAACCCTTCAGCTCCACCGTCAGGTCTATAAAAGTGTACTTACACTGTTTACACTGTGAAAGACTCAGAGTCAACAGAGAACACGTGTCGTAGCGCTAGTGCAGCGTCCAACTGTCAAAACCCTGAGCCAACATAAACCTGCAGCTGCACAGAGAGGGGCTGACAGATTTATCCTCCTCTGGACTCGAAATCCCAGACTCTCAGAGTCCGAAAATAGCTCGCCGTTTATCAAGAGAGGGGGGCCTCCAGGAGCCGAGGATGATGGGAACTTCAGCTGGACGACGCACTGAGTTCCAGCAGGGTTTACAAATGAGGAGGGGCCCGAAAACCAGCCTCATAAAGACAGAATATGACATGTTAGATCAGGTTTTTGTCTGGGAGAGTTTAATCTGGAAACAAGCCAGAGAGACACATGGTTCTGCAGAGTGTCTCCAAATGCTTTTATTTTCAGATAGTTTCTAATTTCTGTCTTTTTTCCAGTTTCAAAACTAGAAGCTAAAACCAACGACAGCCCAGCAAACTCTGCGTTCAACCAATCAGGTGTAGGGACGGTTTAACTTTCCAGAGCGATTCAGCCTGGCTCAGTGAGAAGAGCCGAAAGACCTTTCAAAGTTAATGAAATGAGATATTTCAGTTGTAGTAGTGGATAAAAGCTCCAGAGGAAGCTACACACTGGACCTCAGCCAAAGATCCTTTTATCAAACTGCAAGATTGAGCTCTCATACTCAACTTTTAGATCCACAAGAACACAAAGTCTTTAACTGTGTCAAACTGCGTTGTACTGAAGCTGAAGTCAACAGTGGACAAGTCAAAGCAGAAACCATTTTTAAGGAGGACTGGGGAGGAGTCGTTGGATGTAAAGATTTCACAATGAGATGAATGATGCATCTCTGTCTGCAGCTGCCAGCTAACATCTACTGATGCTGAACGCAATACAGGACGGGACGGGACAGCGATTCCATTTTATGAAATGGTTGTCATTTTTATTTTCCTTAATTATTTTTTATTGTTGTACAAAAGCGTACAGTGTACAGAAACAGTATAAGGAAGGCAAATGGTATTTTAAGCTACAACTGTACAGATGCAAACCACCAGCCACAGATGTCAGTCTAGTGTATACCTGTTTCCATCTTGACCATCTTGCAACGTATAAATCATTTCTGTTTGAATTATTTCATTGGATTTTAAATTTCTCTGTAAAACACTTGGGTCAACACCTGCTCCTAAACAAACTGAACTTGACTTTACATCTAGAGGACGAAGAAGGAAAACAGGAAGAAGCTCCATAAAAGGATTCTTTGAAACAAAAGCACTGATTCCCACTGTTTGGAATGAGTCTGTTTCAGGACATATTATGGTTTCAATAAAAGAAATCCTGTCAGGATGTGGTGAATGATCGAACAGAAATGACCCTATAAACTGAGCAAAAGGCCGGCGGTGCGGTGTATTACCTGGGATGTTGAGTCCCTGCTGCGTCTGTTCAGCCCGTCCAGAGCCTTCAGAGAGGACGGCAGCCCCCTCCTCCTGCCGTGTCCCCCGGACAGAGACCGACAACGCCGCCTCAGCGTCACCTCATCTCTGCTGCACACCTGAGCGGCGAGAGGACGTCCACAGTTTAAAAACAAAACCTGATCTCCTCCCTCTGCTGATAATCCCGTCTGATCTTTTCTGGCCGCATTTCTTACCAGGGCGTGGAACGAAGACACAGAGAAGACTCCCAGGCGGCCCAGCATGCTCTTGGAGGGCCGGCTGGCGACGGCGAGGAGGCTCTTGGGGTTCGGGAGCTCGCTGCCCTGCAGACTGGCCAGGTAGCACCTCAGTCTGAACAGATCCAGGTTCAGTTTCTCCAGGTTCTGCTCCCACTGCTTGATCTGAACAGGGTCACATATAGAAATATTGTATATGGTCATTAAATACATCAATAAAACAGCAAAAACATAGTTACCAGTGGCTGGTATTCGATATTTGATTTTTCTTCAGATGGTGGAACAGAGCAGCTAAAAGTCTCTCTCAAACAAAAGGTCACTCATCAACCCCAGAGTTTTGCTGTTGGTGACGCACAATAAAAAAACAAAGGAAGTGATAACATAACAAGACATAACATAAGATGAGATAACACAACATAACGAGACAAGACATAACAAAATGTAACATGATGGCATCCAGAGATCAACTGAGAGCTTTTTATTATCGCTATAGATTTAGATGATTTTGATTTGTTCAGAGGGAGATAGAAACAGAGAAAAGCAAAAAACTAAAAACAAAAAAACACACACACATATAAATTTTTATATATATATATATATATATATATATAGGAAATAAATAAATAAGATGTTATTAATATATGGTTTTTGTTTATTTACTTATTTATTTTTCTCTTTCCCGCCAAGCAGAAAACCAGTACTTATTTCATCCATTCGAGTGTTCACCTCCTCATTTCAATGCATACATTGACCTTGTTGATTCTGAATGAAGCGGCTTGTGGCTGGCATGTAATAATAATAGTAATTATTATAACAACTTTTTTATTTAACAGGCAAACACAGTAAAAGCAATAAAAGCGCGATATGGAGGCGATAAAAAGACGACATCGTTAAAGCAAGTCCATAAAACTGAGTTTTAATAAGTGAAGTTCCTGACTCGGCCTCGTCTCCTCGGGCAGGCTGCTCCAGAGTCGAGGGGCCCTGATGGAAAAAGCGCGGTCACCTTTAGATTTAATCCTCGACTTTTGAACGGCTAGAAGGAGCCTGCCCGAGGATCTCAGGCTGCGTCCTGGCTCGTATGGGGTTAATATCTCTGTGATATTGTAGCTTGGGGCTTTAAACGTGATCAGTAAAATCTTAAAATCAAATCTAAAACAAAGCGATGAAGGGAAGCGAGGATCAGGATCAGTGAGAAGCTGGAGGCTGGAGAGTGACTTTTGGTTGTACACCATCTGCTGTCTTACAACCAAGTGTTATCATACGGCCATATGTTATATACAGTAGATATACAGTGATAATACATGTGACCGTATGTGGTCACATGTATTCTCTCCAGTCTCTTTCGCTCTCACTGCTCCTCGAACTGTTGCGTCTTTGTTGTGAGGAAGTTTGCGGTTATTTCGTCCTTCAGTGTGAAGACGATGCTGTCTTCACCAATCAGTTTAATCTAACATCATCACAGACGACCGGAGGAGGAAATGTCCTCCAACTCCTCCCTCCATCCTGCCCCCCCCCC
>NW_019525001.1:598014-613361 GCF_002814215.2 Seriola lalandi dorsalis | reverse complement strand
ACACACTGAAACTCGAGATGAGAATAATTGGACATCCTTATTAAAAAACAAAAAAAAAACGTTTAAACCAACAGAAGACCTCAGAGCTGCTGCTGCTGGTGAAACCTCTCACTGCTCAGGGAACCAACAGGATTTTATAATTTACCCCCCCCCCCCGGAGTAAATGTGTAATTGAATGTCGAGCAGTAAGATTAGCCTCTAATCTACAGTCGGAGTTCAAATGGCAGCGCTGGGATCAGTTTCACAGTTCAGAGAAGGAGACTAACCAGCTGCTTAATGATCCGTCCAATCTGGAGTTTCTCTCCTCTTCACATCTACTGTCAGGCTTTAATCTGCATGTTATCTCTGTGTGATTCAACAGCCTCTGCTCAGCTCAGAACAAACACAACAGCTCACACCCAACTAGTTAGAAACCTGCTGGCCTGCAGTCGTCAGCTGGCTGGTTGTGTTTCGTCTCACCTCGGTTGGTGTTTGTGCTGTTGGTTTGTGCTGATTTGACACTATGCCGTTTGGCTCATGACGTCACTCTCAACAGCCTCGTCTGGCTCTATCGTTAGCGGGAAGCCGCTTGTTGTTTCAGGCTGCCGGTAACAGCCCCGAACATCTGGAAGAGATATTAAACTGGCCTCCACGTGAGACCGAGCTGGGACGTTTCTCTGCTCGGCAGCTGCCAGAACATCCTCAAGGCTGTTTGTTGTGTAATGACGTCTACCGTTACACACAGAGAGTTTCCTCTGGCTCTCCGAGCCGCCGACGCTGCCAGCAGGACAGGAACAGCTTTACAAGATCCATCACTGCTGCTGCTGCCGCCGCCACACACGTTCTGTCTGTTAACACTTTTACCTGAGCTCAGAGTCTCCACGGTGCTCTCTATCTGTGACTGTGTCTCTGCTTCGGAAAAACCCATTCAGACACAGGAGAATGTCTCTGGAACAGAATGGTTTCCATTTGAAAAGGGCCTGTTTAGTTTATTATAACAAGAATAATGAACAACAGAATCTGTACTCAGGTGGGACGCTGCGTGAAATCAAGTCTTCTTGTCCATTACTGAAACTAGTCTGTGATATTATGTCACCAGTCGCCAAATCAAATCATCACGCTCTCAGATTTGTCTTGATTTTCATGATGTGAACACAGTGATCCTTTTTCTTCTGCCACATTATTAAAGTAGAAGAGTTAACGCCTGCTCACTGACTCCAAACCCCAAAATTACTGAAGTAGAAAATGTTTCTATCCCAGTGTGATCGTGCACCTACATGTAATGTGTGTATTACAACACTCACTTCAAGTCGGTGTCCTAAAACAAGCAAACGGAAGAATTAACAAGTGAATTATCTCCAATGTTTGTCTTATTATTACAAAAAAATTCAGTTTCAAGTTTGAATTTGAGACTAAATGACTTATTTTTGTCCTAAACGAGACATTTTTCATTATTAACTGGGATTCAGATGTTTCATTTTTCCCCTTCACACACTAACAAGAAACATTTAAGTGCATCAGGCAGAGGAAGTGCACATGACAAGGTCATTTTTTCATTAATCTGTCCATTATTTAATATAAACAATGTCAGAAAACTATAAAAAATGAGAAACATAAGTGCCAAGGTGGCATCTTCAAATGTCTTGCTTTGTCCAAAATCTAAAAATAATCAGTTTAACACAGAAAAAAAGAAGAAAATAGTCAGATCTGAGAAGCTGCAACCAGAGAATGATTGGAAAGTTTCAGCTTATAAATGACTTTAATCAAAAACTGATTAAACCTCTGATCTCTGCAGTGTTAGTGCCTTGCTCACTAACGACCTTAATGTGCCAATTTGACTTAAGTGCATCCCTGAATGGTCCTGCCCTTGATCCCAGTAAACACTGACCTGGCTCTCCACCGCCTTCCTGTTCTTCTGCTCCTTGATGACGGACAGCTGCAGCTCGGCCATCTTCTTCATCTTCCCGTCCATGTCGATCTTGTGCAGCAGCGAGCGGCTCTGGCAGCGCAGGAGACGCAGCGTGTCCTCCTTCCCCTGGCGCTTGGCCAGCAGGGAGGCGCTCGCCGAGTGGATCGCTGTCACCCAGTTCTCCAGGTCGGTCTGGTTGGTGGCCTGGGGGGTCACATCAGAAGACTTCATTGGCAAACTGCACCTCACTTGCACTTTCAGGTCAGTGAGTGCTGGTCATTAAATTGAATTTTTTTAATATAGTGGAGACCAAGTTCTTAAAGTCTGCAGACCTAAACAATAAATGTCCAAACTGTGTCCAAGGAAGGACGCTGCCATATTTACTTTTTACTGTTCCTGGATGTTGCCAAGTCAGAACTTGAGCCTTAAATGTTTTTGATTTCGAGTTTTGTTCTTGTGACTTAAAGTCTTAAAGTCTCATATCTACAGCCCTGGTAGATTCAAAGCACTTGATCACTGATCAGAACTCGAAAGGACACATTCACTGCTTTATTTTAAAAGCTGTGATTAAATTTTTTGGTCCATTTGGAGGCTGCAGAAGCAAAGAAGCTGTAAACACAAAATTGACATATTGTAAAGTATTTGCATGCAACATGTGATCGCCCAGCGGCTTGTCTGTACATCCAGCAGTTACTGAACAACATGATCATCCATCTTCAGAGGTTATTGTGTCCGGTGTTCCTTCTCATTTAGCTCCGTTTTTGGTCTCCACCACCTCCTGAGCGAAATATCTGTGTCTTTAGCTGCTAAATGCTCCACTCTGTCCACGAGTTGCTGTCTGATTGTGTCTGTCTGCTGTTTGCTGCTGAACAGGTAGTGGACAGTGTGTTTATTTTTTCTTTTTTTGCAGCTGTTTCTCTAAAAATAGCTGCTGCTGCGGCCAAAAAACAAAACCAGGAAGTAAAAGAGGGTAAAAAGCTCCGTAGAGCTTCAGAGTCGGTGAGAATCGTCAGTACCAGAGACACATTTGATAATTTGTTCATGTGTTAATAAAAAAAACTATTGGTGGTTGCTTTAAACCATTTAAAAAAAAAGAAAAGTTATTTACTTAATTTAGCATCCATAGCTCAACCTTTTGTTCTGAAGCTTCTCATTAAACGTAAAGCCCAACAGAGCAGGGATTCATCCCTTCAAACAGACATGCTGATACGTTCCACCAATAAAAACAAGGTCATATATTTTACTTCCTATCAGGCGTTAATGAGAATTTATTGATGGAAAAAAGGAACATTTCCTTTAAAAGCGAAACACAACGGAGTCGTTAACACAAGAGTCTTCAGTCGTCCCCTGATGGTCTGGATGCTGCTTCAGAGAATCCTGGTGACTGAAACAGCAGCTTTTTATCATCATGACACTAACAGGTGTTTCTGGTGTTCAGGAGGGAAACGTGTGAGGAGGATTAAGCAGCTCGCTGTCGGGGTCATTGTCGTAAAGAGGAACATTTGTTGCAGTAATTAGCCCAGGTGTCGTGACTCCCATTAGAGGGCTTTCACCCTCCTCCACCCTCAGCCCCCTTTTCAGCTCCTGACAAAAGCTCCTCGACACCTTAGTACTATTCACCCCTCCTTCCTCCTTCTCCTCCTCCTCCTCCTCCTCCTCCTCAGTGACCCTTCAGGGATCCATGGAGACGTGATGGAGATGGGCTGCCATGTGATTTGTGTGTCTGCAAACACACTCCACAGCTGAGAGCAGTGAGAGTTACTCTGGGAATAAAGAAGTGTTTTCTGAGCTCGTAAAAAAGCGAGAGGAAGAAGATCAAAGAGGTTAACATTTCCCTTGCTGCTGCCAGCGAGGACACACCGTGACCTCTGACCCTCTCAAGTGCTGCTGTTTGCTGCAGATCAATATATTCATCTATTTTGAATGAGTTTTTCCTATGGTTTCATTTATTGTAATCTTAGAAGCTAAATGTTATTTAATTTTCATTTAACTCCTAGGAATAACCAGGAGTTAGTTAGAAAATAGATATCAGCTTCATCCCCGTGCATCCAGTACAGATACAGATCCAGGGGGTGTTTAGCCTAGCTTAGGCTAACTGTTAGCCTGGCTCCAAAGAGAGAAATCCTCCGCCTCCCAGCAGCTTCACAGCTGATTTACAAACTGTAAAACTGCAATGTGAAAATGAGATATTACAGATTTAGCAGCAGTTATTATTATAGCAGTATTCTCCCATGTTATTCTCATTATAATATTGCAGGTTTTGTTTTGCTGTTTCTTCATGTCATTGTCATTGTTTCTTAATGTGTTGCACTGGTTGTGTGTTCTTGGTTGTTAAAGTCTACTCTTTACGCCCCCTGGAGACAAAATAAAGTTTATTGTATTAAATAGAACTGTAAGCAGCGGAACTATGAGTTTACCGACTGCTGCGTGTTCATAAATCCAACAGTGAACTCTCAGAGTTCAAAACTGTTTCAGGGAGTTTTCTGTGTCCTCCTGTCTCCGGTTGCTCAACTCCTTTTACATTCCTCCAACTTTACGGGTTTCCGAAATGTCTTCAGGTGACAGCCATGTTTTTATTCACCTGTCAGAGACAGTCAGAGCCGGCGGCGTATTGTTTTCTCGCTGTCCGCCTCAGAGGCGCTTTAACAGAACCTCTTGAAATTTGGCACAAACATTCACTTGGGATTTTTTGGGGTCAACGGTCACGGGCGTGGTGACTTCACATAACACAGTTTTGGCCTTGTGAACACAAAATCTCTTTAACACCTTGAGGGAATTTTTTCAAATTTGGTAGAAACGCTCATCTACACTCAAGGACAAACTGATTAGATTTTAAAGGTCAAAGTTCAAAGGTCAAGGTCACGGTGACCTCACAAAATATCCACTTGGACTCACGGATGAACTGATTAGAACTGGTGGTCAAACGTTAAAGGCCAAGGTCCTGGTGACCTCAGAAAGCACTTTTTAGCCATAACTCAAGACTTCACACAGCAATTATGACACAATTTCTCACAAATCATATTTTACATGACTCTGGATAAACAGAAATGTAACCTGAAACTAGTCTGAGTGGAGGAGGCAGACAACCACCAGGCAGTAATTCTAGTTTTTTTATTGGTCGAATGGTCAAAAACTAAGGCAGTAAGTCAAGACTCTAAAACCTAGATCCCTGCTTCTAACTGAACAAACTCAATGTGCTTCACTTTTCTCCTCCTCACTGAAGGTGGAGGAGAGGAGGCAGCGGAGGGAGGAAACGCTCACAGCAGCACAGTCACTACCAAGTAAAACAGATGCAGAGAAAATGCGACCCGGGCTGTTGTGCATGTTTGTGGTGACGCTGATGGTTTCTGCGCCGGAGAGAAAAAAACCCACAAACCTCCACAACACTACGTCCCATTCATTCACACTGTTCTGGGACTAAAATGACAGAGGAGGGGGGTGGGGGTGGGAGGGTGTCCCAGAAACCACTGCAGCTTTGTCACAGTACCAGAGTCACTTACAGACACGAGATTCAGGTTTCATTCTGGCTGCCTGGGAATCATCTGTAGGTGATTTCAGATCTCAGGGAGTGGTATTTAAACTCCTCTCGGTGGTGCGTTCAAGGACGGTGACTTATAGTCTTCCTTAAATGCACCAATACACTTGGATTCCTGCTCAATTTGCAATTCAGTGTGGAAAAAAAAAGGCTTCAAATAAAAAAAAAGAAAAAAAAAGAAGAGAGAATAGAGAATATTGCGAGCATCTCTCTCACCTGGAACAGGTAGACGTCTCCGTACGAGTTGCTCAGACAGAAGACGTGCTCCTTCTTGGGATGTTCGGGGACGGCCTGGACGATGCTGTCGTCGGCCAGCAGGGCGTAACGAGGAGAGAGCT
The DNA here is from genome assembly GCF_002814215.2 of Seriola lalandi dorsalis. NCBI lineage: Eukaryota > Metazoa > Chordata > Actinopteri > Carangiformes > Carangidae > Seriola > Seriola lalandi. Next base: position 607,600 of record NW_019525001.1, on the reverse strand, counting down.
CCTGCTCGGCGCCGCCGCTCCTCCCGTACGTCTCATAAAACAGCAGAGAGCAACCTGAGCGGGAGAGAGTCATCAGCTGTTTCCATGGCAACATTTTTTTTTTTTTTATCATTTACTCCACGGCCTCATCTGAGAGTTTATAAACCTTGGTTGTAGTTTAGCACTTTTTTCGTTTAAGATTATTCAGATGAGCTTTACTAGGACGTGAATTTCCCCCCAACACTGAACCAGAAATGTTACAGAAAGTTAAGTCTGCTGCAGACTGGCTGTTCTGGTGTTTAGCCTAGCTTAGCACAAAGACAGGAAGTGGGGTGAAACTCTTAGCTTGGCTAAGTCTGCCTCCTGGACTGAGGCTCTCTGCAGAAACTTGTACATGTTTACTATGTCTACATTTTGAAGACATCAAGCTCTCATAAAACCATCTGCCCGATCAATCAATAACAGCAATATGTGGAAGATTCTGGTGCTGGTGTTTTAAGAAAAGTCTGAATATCAGACTAAATAATGAATTCATTTTATTTTCTTGTCATCCAGGCAGGGGGAGGAGGGGTCGTACCTTTCAGTGTGACCCAGTAATGTTTCCACTTGCGGCGGGCGACCAGCTCCAGCTTCCCGTCCTTGTTGACGGTGATAAGGGCTTTGAAGGAGAGCCATCCTGCCCGTCGCACCACACCCTGCTCCTTCTCAAACAGGACATCCAGCTGCTCCCCTCCTCCCAACTCCACCTCCCCATCCATCTCCTCCTCTCCCTCCTCGTCTTCTTCCTCCCCCTCCTCCTCCTCTCCATCCTCCTCTGATGGCTCGGTCCGGTCGGCGGCGCTGCTGCAGCCCGTCTCCAGCTCCTGCATGAAGTTTTCGTAGATGTTCTGCCGCTGGGTGTCGCTGCACTGGTTCAGGCTTCTGGAGGAGGAGCCACGGTGGACCGGAGGGAACTGGTTCTGGTTCAGACTGTGGAGCGGGTTGGAGGACCATGGCGTGCTGCACCCGACCAGCCCGGAGTTCAGTCCGTTGATGAAAACATCACTGGTGTCACTGCCGTAAGGCTCCTGAGGAGAAATCAGGCGGCAACTTTAATCTGGTGTTTGTTTTATCACCAAAACAAAAAGTGACAGAGTAAAAATAAAGTTCAAGATCACCATAGCAACTATAAACTTTATTGTTTGAATTCCATAACAGTAACACATGACTTTATTCTCCTTTCACACCAAACTCAGATTTATGCAGCTGGTTATAGTTGGTATTTATTTGCTGTGGTCGTTTGGTAAATTTGCTTTTAAGGAATAAAAAGTGTTTATGAGTTGGTTTTACAGGGAGCAGATTTCCACTTCATTACAAATAATTGGGTGTGAACATGTTGCATGTCGCCTTGTTAATTAGAAGAATCCAGGTAAGACGTTAAAGCGCCACGCCACCATAGAGCTGCAGTGATTGGTCGATCGACAGAAACTTCATCTGCAACTATTTTAACAGCTGAATAATTGTTTTAGTAATTTTTTAATGTAAATATAATACATGATGCTGGTTGGATATGTAAAGGCCTCCAGCTGATCTGTGGGAAATTTTCAGTTTTATGACATTTTGTAAACAAAATAAAGAAAAATGAAATGTTTCTTTGTTGCAGCCTGAGTTTAGTTGTTACTCAGCTGTAAAAACAGTTGTATGATGAAAGATTCAACACAACATTTTATCACCAATGTCTTTCCAAACTTGGTGAGAATATTTATCACCATGGAAACAGATTATCTGACAGCAGTAAACAAGAATATAAAATGTCGTCAAGCTTCAGTATCTGAGCTCAGGTCCTTTTCGAATTCAGTGCAGACAGGATGTGACCTCATCCTGCTGAATATAAACAGGAAGCGGCGTTTAGCTGAGCCAAAGCTCACTTACAGTGAAACCAGGCCATCAGATTACTGATGTGTGTTATGGAAAACATGAATGTGATCGCTGGGATCAGCTGAACACCACAAATACCACAAGTACAGTAGCTTTCATAGATTTTACAACATTGTCCAGCCACTGCACATTACAGCTACGTCTTCATGGCAACAGCTACTACAGTTAAGTCATTAACATTAAACATATAATACTACTATTAGTAATAGTAGTACTAGTACAACAACATCTGTAGGGGATGAGTCTACCCAAAATCAAAAATTATATTATAATAATTTTCACATTAATTATATAATATTATAATATATAATTATATTATAAAAATGATTATATTGTAATCCTAATTAAATGTTAAAATTAGAAAATTAAACATGTATCTGATATTGGACAAATGGTGACATGGTGAAATGATATGAAAAGTGAAAATGAAAAGTGACATTTTTATTCCTGAAATGGAAAATAGTAAAGCTATAAAAAAGCTTTCCAAAAGGAACTGAGTTAAATGAATGAATGAATGAATGAATCAATAAGTAAACAAACAAGCAAACAAAGAAACTTTCCAAAAGAGAAGATGAAAAGATATTTAAGAAAATTTGAAAGAGAAAAAATAAATCATTGCCACTAACTAACAGCTACTGTTACTGCTACGAGGTTTAGTTATGGTAGCTTTATTGATATGGAAGATTTAAACTGCCAAATGAAAACAAATTTTAAAAAATGAACAATTGAAGTGAATTAAATGCACATTGTCACGTGTATGTCCTTTTTATTTTATAAATGTACTAGTTCATGACTAAATGAAAAACATGTCAAAAAAGACAAATACTGACATTCCAGAGAAAAACTTCATTCAGTTATTAAAGTCAAAAACTAAATAACTGTCAATTTCTAATTATGACACTAACAAATACATCACAATGAGCGTTGTATCTCACTGTTGCTTTGTTTGGTTTATTTTCATTTTGACATTTTAAATCTTCCATATTCATGTAACAACGACCTACATGCTGATTTGAGTTTCTGAAATGCTGCTGCTGTTGTTTCTTACCTGGATCCTCCTCTTCTTCCTGCTCAGACTTCCTGTCCAGTCGCTCAGTCGTCTGATTCGGCTCTTCAGGAAGTCTTTGCGGTTGCTCCCGGCGGCGGGGGCGTTGCTGACGAGCTCGGCCCTGCGGCAGGGCAGCGTGAGGGAGGAGAAACGCTGCTCGACGCCTCCACCTGCAATATCCTCCTCCTGGATGACGTCATCCAGCAGCGCCGAGGAGGAGGAGGCGGTCCGGTGCTGTTGCTGCAGGGGGGTGTCTGGTGCTGTGGGGAAGGCGGGCAGCGTGTTGTGGCTGGTGTAAACGCTGTCCAGTGATGCAGCGGAGGAGGAGACCAGGCTGAAGTCCCTCAGGTCCGGCTGCAGGATCACAGAGTCTCCGATGCCGCTGTCCTCCGTCCGACCGGAGGAGCAGGTGTTGTAACCCGGGGTGGAGGTGAACTCGTTGGCCTCTGTGGCGGGGAAGAGGAGGGTGGAGTTAAATCCAGGTGAGATGTCCTCCACCTGAGCTGAGAAGACAGTGTTATAGCCACTGCTGCTGGTGGCGGTCCCCTCTGTTCGGGTGGAGGAGTAGGTGGTGTATCCGCTGCTGTTGTCCACGCTCTGCCCGCAGACGAACACGTTGTCGGCCAGCTCTGTGCCGCCGCCCCATGGTGAGTCGTACCAGGAGCCATCGGAGCTGAGCGAGCTGCCCTTACTGGTGCGGAGGGAGGGTTCGGGCACTGGAGCTGCAGCAGTTGTCGTGGTGATGGTAGGTAGGCCAGTTAACCCCTGAGGCTCCACGGGGATGACCCTGCTGTTGGTGAACTCCACCCTCATGCTGCCGTCTTTGCTGAGCAGCACTTTGGGGCTGCCGCCACTCTCCAGAGACGTCCGCTCGCCACGGACACTGTTACTCCCCGCGCCACTCTCCAAGTATCCAAACTGACCCCTGCAGTCGCCTCTGCTGTACCTCTGAGGAGACCCAGCACCCAGCCTGGAGCCTCCTCTGGCTGCTTTGGGTGCATGTTCATAGTGCCAGGAGGTGTACGGGGGACCGGCGGAGTGCTGGTTCAAGTAGTTCTTCCCCCGGCTCCTGCAGCCTCCCTGGCTGTTGCTCCTCCACCAGCTGCGAGCTGACGGCACCTCCTCCCTCCTGGAGGAGAACCTGAGCGAGCAGGAGGGCTTGGCAGGAGAGACAAAGCCGCTGTGACTGTCTGTGTTTCCCATCGCAACCTGGAGGAGGATCAAGGAGGATGAGTTCATGAGCCTGAGAAAGACGGAGGAAAAACTACCACTGCTGCAGTTTCTCTGCCAATTCATATGAACTCAGACATCAAAGAGCAAATATCAACTCGTCCGACCGACTTCTGAGGCCGATATAATTCTGTGGGGAAACTGCTGATGTTTGTGCTGTGAACAGACACGATTATACTGTATCTATCATATACATCTTCAGGCCTGACAGAACCCACAAGGAAACTTAAACAAAAATTCTACCACCATAACTACTACTACTATGATCACTTCTACTGCCAGGGCTGGATTAACCTGTTAGGGGGCCTCAGGGCAGAGATGAGCCCCAATGACCCCCGTTCCTCCCGCTCTGTGTACAGACGCTGCTGCTTTAAACTAAAGCTGAACCATATGCAAACGATTTCAGTGTGAATGATTGTTTTTGCATTTTCATTTACACTGAAAATGTTCAAATGATGATGATGATGTGGTTTTTGTTGGTCTTGTACCAAATGGACATGTTCTTTCATCTGGAGAATATGATTTGTAGGCCGGGGAGCGTCTCTGTAGCAACACGACGGTTATGGTGCTGACAATGCACAACAGTGTTGTGACACATTTTTACCTCTATCAAAAGAACTGCAGCTGCTGTGATCTGGATATTGCACTCGGCCACATTGTGATTTCGATTTATATTTTGCTTAATTGTGCAGGTCTATTTTAAACTAAACATCCAATGGCGTAATGACTGCACAATACACACGACACATATGACATATATTTTGCCCAGAGCTCCAGAAACCATCAGCCCTCCTACACTGAATACGAGCCTGTGCATCGGTCAGTTTGTGGTAATCTGATTAAACTCAAATGTAGGAATATGACGAAGTGCAGAGTTTAAACAAACATGTCAGTGTAAGAGAGAAGCACTCGTTCTTTTACATATTCTGCGACCTGTGGTCACCTCAACTCACTTCTCTCCACTGATCCTCAGAGATATTCATATGTATCTTCAGACCTGTTACCAAACACATTTACACTTTGACTCAGCAAATCCAGCTCAAAGTCCACTTACTAGCTTTTCCCAGATGTTTCCACCACGTTTCTGCTGCTGCTAAAGGGATTTAACTTCAGCAACTTCACTTTTAAGCCGACGCAAAGTCTTATATGTGCAATGGATGAAAATACAACAGCTACTGAGCTCACAGGTCTACGCTTCCATCTTCACGAAAACAGTTTGACTACATTTCCCAAGAAACAACGTGTTTTGTCAAACAATCTCATTGCCAATTTCCAATTTCAATGCTTAATTTTTTTATTTTTCTTGGGATTAATAAAATAAACAAAACTACATAACTGAATAAACATAAGAGTCTGGGGCAGCTATTACTATTACTGCTACCACTACTAGTACTACTACTACTACTACTACTGCTGCTGCTGCTGCTGCTGCTCCTGCTGTTAGTACTTCTCCCACCTCTACATTTCTCTTGCTGCTCCTACAACTGACCCACACACATTATGTGTATATTTAATCTGAAATGAGCAAAAAACAAATCTAAATGAATTCGGGAACCTCCTGCAACAGTTCTCTTAAAACACACTGGAGGTAAAAATTAATGAAACAGAATCACATGCATTATAAATGAAAAGCTGAGCAGTTGTGAACTAACTGCACTTTTTCAAGCCAAAACAAAGTGGTTAACAACAACAACACTGACAGGAGAAAGTGAAAATCTCTGAACCTAAAAAAGAAATCATATATTGATAAAAAATCTATAATTGATAAGTTTCTGTAAATGAGCAAAAGTCCATATAAGAGAAATAAAAAGGCGGTCAGGGTTTCTCAGCTCTGTGTAAGCACATAGAGAAAGAAGAGTTTTACCTTTTTGTGTTTTCGTCTTCAGAAACAGAAACTCAGCAGCTCCTTCATGCTCCGTCCTGCTGCCTCCTCTCTCTCTCTCTCTCTCTCTACCACTGAAGCTCTCTCTGTCGCCTCCAGCTGCTCCCTCTCCCTCTCTCTCTCAATGTTTGTCTATGCCGCTTGCCCTCTCTCTTCACACCGGCTCATCTGCTGGGGGAGAACAGAGGGAGGGAGGGGCTTCATGAGTTTCAGCACACAGACTTTCCTTTTGTATACCCCCCCCCCCCCAAAGCCTCTTCCATGACGTCTCTGCTGAGGGTTTTTTTTTTCTTAAACCAGACCTCTCTCTGTCTTGTGTTTATTTTGGTTTTCTGGAATGCTGAGCGATTTTCTCCTCGTTTTCTCTCTCTCTCTCTCTCTCTCTCTCTCTCTCTCTCTCTCTCTCTCTTTTTTATCCAACATGAATCTGAGAGCAGCCGACTGAGGTCATAGGACAGGGACTATTTTAAGAGACTGTGTCCAATTCCAGGTTTTAGGCTTGATACAGAGACAGCAGGAGGATCATTTTTTCATTAATTATTATCTACAGAATGTCTTTAAGATGTCAATCACTGTTTCCCAGAGGTTCAAGATGAGGTATTCAAATCATTTTTCCATGTGTGAATGTCTGGGTATCAAACCTCTGGGCCATTTTGATAACAATGTGTCTGCAGCACAGAGAACAAAAAAAAAGTGACATTAACTTTCTGGTCAGATTAATAATCTTTATTATTTTTATCTTAATAAGATTTATTCTGTGATCAGAGAATCAGTTCTTAAGAAAAAGTTCTTGTACGGATGTTTATGTTAAGAAACAATAGGATGCCCGGCCCAGTGACTAAAGAAAACTAGATTCCTGTTCTGGTGTACAATTCCAGGACTTTCCATAACCTTCAATGACCTAAAGTATTTCATCCTGCCTGGTTTATTCTGATTCTCTCTACAGCTGCGTTCTTCTGCAGAGTGATCGAGAGCTCTGAGGCTGTCTCAACACGAGTGCTCATTTCCTGAGCGTGCCGTGGAGGGGTCAAAGGGCAAGCGGACTGGAGGTTCAATGTTCTCTAACAGAGGGCTCGGGCACGGCGACGCCCATCCTGTCCCACAGTTCAGAGCTGAGGAGGAAGGAGGGGGGAGGGGAGGGAGGAGGCAACACAATGTACTGCTGACCCCCCCAAAAGCATCGCTGACCTTTGACCCGTTTCATTAAAGCAAGATGGGAAACCTCGACAGCTGGAAGGAGAGCTGAAGAAGAGATTTAATCAGAGGGATAAAAACTCTCTCTGATTATGAAGTGATGGAGCAGCAACAGGTCCTCGCATCTCAGCGGCAAAACAGGTGGCTGGTTATCCTCGTCCAAAACCACCTGTACCCCCTCTGTTTTCTGATCTGCCACTTCTATGGATAAAGTTTGGCTGAGTTTAGGCAAGTAAAACTTCTGGGTTACTAGGCTTATTGGCGAATCAGGCACCTCACAGGCTCCACAGAGGTACAACATCGCACCGCGTCCTCTTTTGCTTCTGAAGGATGAGTCATTGTCTGCATGAGCACAAAAGGTTGCACATCAGGAAAAAGTAAACGCAGGTCGTTTTATGACAGAGTTTTCTGCAGAGCTGGAAACTGCCAGATGAACAGGTAAGCACAAAAATAACGCAGGAACCTTTTTACAAATGTGACCCCCTGATTATATGGCCGATGCTGTTGCTTTTTCTGGTGCAGCTGGAGTGATGCAGAGGGAACGTCACGATAAATGGTTTCCTCCATCAAATAACAACCTCTATGTGTCCTGATGCGGAGAGAAAGATAAAGCATCAGACAGTGACCACTGAAAGAAACTTCGCCACAGAGAGGAAGACAAAAAAACAGAGAGTCAGTTAAAGACCAGAGAGAGAGAGAGTTAACAAAGGAACAGACAGAGAGACCACAGAGTCAAGTGAGAGACATCGAGATATGTTTTAGTGTCAAAGGTCACAACTGGACTTCAACCTGGACGTCACTAAACCACCCTGTGACCAGTGTGAATGAAAAGCATCAGCAGGGTGTCCCTTCCTCTGAAAGGCAACATCAGAAACATAATAACAGCCTTTGTATTGTTGCGGTCGTCACTTTACAGACTTTTATTTATTCTCTAGGGTTTGAAATGAAGATCTGTGACCTGAATATTTGGCTCTAGCAGATTTCCCACTGTCCGACCAACCTGAATACTGATCAGAGTGTAACGCTACACACATGTAGACAATTTCTGCAGCAGCAGAGCACGTCTCACACAGGAGGTGTCCAGGTACGGCGCAGAGACCTTGGAGCTTTGACCATTGCCATGGTAATCAACATCCAAATCAGTATATGAATGCTGTCTCTTCTTTTTTATGCATTAGCACAAATAGCCCATGAAGCAAGAAACCGTAATCCAACATTATTCATTATGCATCAACAATAATAATTATTGGTATTTCTCAGACAAGGACATTTAATCGTAGTGATAGTTGTTTTGCGATGCAGCTCTCTGACACTGGGACAGCGATAAGTGACCATGTGACAGGTTTCTAAGCATCTGTCGAAAAAATTCAAGCATCTGGAAAAACTTCCAAATTTGGGAAGATGATGCCCAAAAAGTCGATTGCCAGATACACCAAAGGAAACAGACACATCACAAATCTACCAGTTCGGCAAATCAGCAGGAAACGCCGATGTTAGTGCGACCTGTCCTCGTCTCTCTGGACTGCAGTAAACGATTCAGCTTTTACTTCAGAACCATCTGGGAAGGCTTCGTCTGAAACTGTTTGGAAAAACTACTGGGCAGCTGATTGACGAACCTTCGATCATACGACATAGTAGGAAAGCACCGAAGAAGAAACATGAACACATGAAACAGGACAACGAGCCGCAGTCTCAGGAGCTTTGAAAGCTAGTTAGCATGTCGGTATGTGATTCTTGTTGTCTCTGTATGGAAACTTAATAAAACACAGCCTGGCAAACACCAAAACAGTCGCTTCTCCGTCGCCGCCGGTAGTTCCTCGCTGGTAAGACGCCGATTGGTCCGACCCATTGTGGTCACAAGGGAATGGCTTGGAGCCTGGAAAGATTGATTCTCGTTAGCAAGAAATCCAGCTGTCCAGATGTTATGTTGTTGGTTAAATGAATCTGGAAAGTTGCAAAAATATTGATGTTGTATAATGCGACTACGTATTTCATTTGTTTTTGATCTTGCAATACAATATTTGCTCATGTGGAGCCGTGAATACGAAGCCTGCTGGTCCAGTGTTTTCCGAAGATCTTACTGAAGACGACTGCCAACGAGTAATATTAGAATTACTTAAAACTAAAAACTTTCATTGTGAGAGCGCATGACCCATCGTGAGTTCAATTCTATCTTCCTGAAAATCTCCACTGAATGAATGAAAATCTGCAAAAATATGAATGAAAATCTGCAAAAATATGAATGAAATCAGTTTTTTGGAGCAGAAGTCAAACATCAGTGAAGGTTGAACTGTGTGCAATAGGCCACTGACTCTGACTGACTCTGACCCCCCCCC
>NW_019525001.1:595158-597963 GCF_002814215.2 Seriola lalandi dorsalis | reverse complement strand
CCCCACCTATCTCACCCCTCTCCCCCCACAGGCTGGTGCTGTTTTGTGCCTTGGAGCTCAGACGTTCAGAGCTGAAAGGAGAAAAGTCTGCTGTCCACTTTTGTCTGCTCTTCCTCGCCCTATTGGCCATCTGCCGGCTGGCAGGACGCCCCACCACGGGCGACCCCTCGTATTCTTCGCAAACAAAGACCATCCTCACCCCCCTCAGCCCCTCCCCCCCCCAGGGCAGGCGTGAGGCCGACATATTGAAGGAATTCATCAGATTTGGATTGAAAAGAATTTGATTTAAGTGCTGGCTGAACTCGTCTGAGTTTGTATGGAGGAATGCCACCTGTTCTCTGAGTGGATGTGAAAGAGGATTTGACATCCACTTGATGGTTCTGAGTTGACGTGCACTGACTTTAAATCTCACTGATGTTTCACAAATATCTTTACCTGGTTGAAACTGCTACGGTGACACCACTGGAATGATTTTGAGAAGCTCAAACTTGCAAATAAGTTTTTGCAGAGCTTTTAATATCTGGGCCTAAATTGCTGGTAAAATTGACATAAATTACTTTTCTGCTTTAAGCTTTTAGCTTAACAACAGTTTGTACCACAGTGAATAAATCCCTTGTTAGACTGTTTTTTTCTCTCTGTTCTCGTTGTGGTGGAGCTTTTGTCTTGAGGCTGAGCGAACGCAGGAAACAGGAAGTCCAGATCATCCATAAATAGCAGGAAACTACAACACCTCCTGCAGCAGCAGATACACAAACACACAACATTCTACTTCTGCTCGATACTATATTATTGTTATTTCATATCATCACAGTACATTTATGTAATCACACCCCTGGATTTCTACACAGGACGATGTCAGACTCTGTTAACGTTAAATTGATTATATCAGTGGTGCAGCGGTCAGATGCTGACGCAGCAACTATCAAATGGCTTGTTTGGTTTATAAAACATCAGAAAAACGGTGGAAAAAGTCCATCACAGTTTCCCAGAATGCAATGCTGCAACGCGTTCAGTTATCTTGTTCTGTACAAACCCCGAAGCTCTTCACTTTACATGAGAAGTTTTTTTTCCTTTTTGCTTGGAGAGATTTATGATGCGACTGTGTTATCGCTTCATCAAATGGCTCTGATGGGAGCTCGCTAACGGTGGCGCTGCAACCAGGACAATGACGAAGCTCCAGTGCATTATGGTCCGGAATAACCCGCACATATTAAGTTCACTGTTAAATAAGGCAAAAAGCAGCGATTCATCACCATGGAAACAGAGGATTTAACGCTTTTGCTTGAAAAACTGAACTGAAAACAGTGGGTGATTGACTAATGGATCAATCAGCGAATTGTTTCAGAACTAAAAGCGGCTCAGTCTCTACCGCAGTGTCTCTGGGCAGGGAGCTCAGAGGGAGTCAGAGTCAGTGTTTCTCTCTCCGTCTCCACACTCTGATTTTCCTTCATGTTTCCTCCTGATCGAATAACCGCCAGCCGTCCAGGAGGATGTGTTGGTTTTTCTTTTTTTGCCGTTGCTTTTTGCCAGAGCGTTCCTCCACTTCCAAACTCGACGCTGACAGGTCCAGATGACGCACAGAGACAAAAATGTTGTTAATTGTGCTGTGATATAATCCAATATAATATAATATAACACCGCCCTGACAGTTTCCATGGAGCTGGGCTGTAGCTGCTAACACACCCGCAGGTCAGCGGGTGCAGAGGCTGAAGCACAGATGATGTGTGCTGCTGTTTTAGAAGAAGCTTCCAGTGACATGCCAGTCACATGTGATGGTTGAAAGAACAAATCCTGCAGGTGATACAAATGACCACTGTCCAGGTGAGTTAACTCTGCATCACAGCCACAATCTGAAACAACATCCCAGTGATTTAGCTTCACTCAGATAGCTGTGAAGCTAGTGTGAAGTTTGCCCTGAGGGTGGCACCAGAGGAAAGATCATGAGCATCAGTAAAATGTAAAGGGTCCATCGTCTGGAGAGCAGGAATATGAGGTCGCCAAGGAGATTATGTTTTCATCCATGTCCGTGTGTTTGTTTGTTTGTTTTTTTGTCAGCAGGAAAAACTACTGAGCCGATTTACACCTAACTTGGTGGAGGGGGAGGGGTCATGGGCCAGGAAAGAACCCGTTAAATACGGGGGCAGGTCTGAGTCATTTAGCCTGAATTTGAGCTTTTTCCCCCGTATGTTGTTTGACATTGGCCTTTTATAATATTTGAACATGTCTTTGTGTACAAGTAGAAATTCTGTCCTGATGGTCACGCTGGAGGAAACGCTGCAGTCATGAAAATTAAGATTCATCCTCTTTGAAAACGCACAAATCCTCTTAGAGCTTTGTTAGGAATTCAGGTTCTTGATTTGAAGCGCAGCCTCAGAGGAATGAAAGGTGCTTTGGCGGCAATAAAAGTAAATTTTTAGAATTGCATTTTTCCTAATTATGACTATAGTTATTGTTTATTTTTTACAAGGCAGATTGATATTTTTACTTTCTTTCTTTTATGCTTTTAATTACAAAATTAGTTTGTTGAATCATTAGAAAACATAGTTGTTTCTGTGCACATTTGTAAATGGAAATCAATTGCAATTATTAACTGGAAAAAGAAAAAAATCGACTCAATTTGCAGACTCAGGATTCTTCAGCGCGCTCAGTTTTCCTTCTTGTTCTTTTTCTTTGGAATTAATTGTGCAGCACAATGGGGGAGGGGGGTTGTGTTGTGTTTTTGCAGGGGGACGCCAAGTAGCGAAGTGAGTGCTCCACCTCCCCATGGGAACGCACAAAGCAGGAGCTTCGATAAGGAGGAGGCTC
>NW_019525001.1:584713-595138 GCF_002814215.2 Seriola lalandi dorsalis | reverse complement strand
GGGGGGGGGGGCTGGAGCCGGCAGCCACTTTCTCTCCATCGGAGGAAGTGTGCCTGGGCCAGGGGGCGGCTGGGGGTGGGTAGGGGTCTGTTTCCTGTACCGGCTGACTGGGGTCCTTGTCCTGGCACTGTGGGCAGACGGGCGGGGCCCCTCGAACTCAGGTGGGGCCGAGTGTTGGGTTTGGTGTGGCCCCTGCAGCTGCTTCCTCCTCTGGAGAGCCTCAAACATCCAGAAGAGAAGTGGAGAACATTTACAGACACTTTTGCCTCTGGTTGTGATGATGGCCTCAGGGGTCAGTCACAGCAGGATTTATCTGGCTTTAGTGGGAAGATAGATTCACTGGAAGGACGTGTGATAAAATAAAGAAACAGTCCACCCATCCTTGTTAGCCGGTTTCCCCGGGGTCAGATGAGAAGATGGATGTCAGTTTTATGTGAGACATGTCCAGGTTCCTAGTTGGTCTAATTAGTGCAACGACTGGATGCAGAGGGAAACTGTTAGCTCCATCGGACGTGGATAAAGGAACAGAGATCAGCCTCCTCATGCAAGCGTGCATTGATTTAACCATGTGGGAACTGTATTAATGGAATTTAAATGTAGCTCCCTCACACACATGACTAGAAATATTACATGGACCGTGTGACTGCGATCTAGGAGGGGAGAACCAGACCTGACAGACTGTGGACTAACCCTGATTTACTGACAGTTTACTTAGGACCTGCAGATAACCTTCTGCTGCTTAAACCAAACTACATTTGACCTGGGATCAAATCCGATTAGTCTCTATTTCGCTGTGAAGCGCGGCCCCGAGTCTGTCAGCCTCCCCGACACCAGAAAACACTTCATTTAATTTACCCTCGATTAGAGCGAGGCGATCAATCGCTCGCAGCAGCTGAACGGCCTGCTGGGAGACATGATGATGATGATAGTGATGATGATGGAGGGTTGGACATGATGGGGGACAATCAGTGCTACAGTAATGTTCAGACAAAAGCAAAAGCTTCATTTTTGTAGCAACAATGGTTATCATCTTTTTTTTATTGGCAATAACCAATTTATTGATTTGGACATGTGACGTCTACAAGCTGCATGTTTTGTCCAAAAACTCAAAGATATTTAATTTACAATCAAATAAAACAGAAAAAAAGCAGCAAATTTTTGTTTTTTTGTTTGATAAATGATTAAACAATAAATTAATTATGAAAAGAGTTGGTGCTCAACTTTTTAATTGATCAATGGACCAACCATTTCAGCCCTAATGGTGTTGATGTATCTATTATTTATAATTTCTCATTGGACCCTGAGTAATAACAAAGAAACTCAGAGGCATACTTGAGTATTTTTAACCACACTCCTGAACCACACGGACTCTCTGGGACCCCTGGAGGCCCCTGCTCCTCTCTGGGACCCCTGGAGGCCCCTGCTCCTCTCTGGGACCCCTGGAGGCCCCTGCTCCTCTCTGGGAGCCCTGGAGGCCCCTGCTCCTCTCTGGGGGAACCCCAAGTCTCAATGATCTCAATGATCCGAACCATAACAACGTTTTAGTCACTGCTCTGAAAGCTGAATCCAACCAGACAACTGTGAGCGCCTCATGACCGTGAGGTGTGTGAGAGCTGAATGGAAGGTGTGTGTGTGTATGTGTGTGCATGTGTGTGCGCGGGCGTGCGTGCGTGCGCTGATCACACTTTTCTTCCTCCTTCCTTTGTCCTAGACAGAGAGCCGAACAAAGCAGGGACGAGTGACCAGCGTCGGTCCTTTCATTCAGTCTCCAGATGCTGCTGCGGGGCCCTCTGGCCCCCGGAGCATCCATCAAAACACAAGGCTCACTGTCAGAGAGCAGACAGCAGCTCTGGGCGTCAGAGTGCACTGCAGCAGCCAGGTAACAGTAAAGTGATGCCTTAAACATCACGTAAACAGCTTTTTACAAGATGCATGTTGTAAAAAGGCAACGAGTTCTCCAAACTCCAGCACAGTATACGTCACTTTCCATCGGCTTCCATAAGAACACACACTAACCAAACCATAACTCTATAATTCTTTTGGTTTGGTAAGATTTGGGCAAAATATGAGCTGCTTAAAATCGGACAAAGATCATGGTTAAGAGAAAGCAACATTCAGTGTGTTTTAGTCACTTTTAAACAAAAAGCGTTTGAGCTCTGTATCAGAAAAAGGCATTAATGTGGACATGGCCTAATAACCGACCTGCTGCATGTAAACGGTATGTGCCAGTTACTACAGTGCATGCATAACAGAGACACATGGCTGATCGGAGTCTTCATCATTTTAATGTTAACAGTAACTTTTAGGCATCTGAACAAAAGCCTCGAGCAGAGTCATGTTGCCTTCATGAGTGACTCCTCTCATCACCATCATTTCCTTTCAAATACCTTGAAGCTATTGTAAAATGCTGCTGTCAGAGATGCTGGTGAGGATTTTTCAAGGAGGCAGAAAGATGGAGTTGGAGGAAAATGACGCCGCAGAAGATAAAGACGGTGAAGTGAAAGGATTCGTCCCGCGGTGTAACATGTAGTCTGTGATGTTTCTTGTGTTTCTCTGCAGCTAAATGAGTAAAACCCTACTGAACCACTGCCAGAGGTAAGAGTTTCATTCCCTCTGGGGCCTCCCACTGTAAAACCAACAACAGCATTAAACACACAGATGGTCCTGCACGGGCGATTTGGGCAAAAAAAAAAGCTTCCATTAAAGCAACATATGTTGTGTCCCTCTGAGATAAAACTCTTGATTAGCTCCCACTGAAAGGAACCAGGAGACTGCGAGGAGACGAGCGACAAACGGAGAATAATGACATTGGTCACAGAAACCTCGCTGGGTAAAAGGAGCCATGTGTTGGCAGCAGAGCTCCGAGCCAAGTCTGAGCCAAGAGGCCGAGATGTGACGGGAACGAACCTCCCTGATCGCCTGAGAGCAGCCCGAAGAGGTACAACCCACAAATCAGAGTCACACTGCTGATGGTTGTGTTTACCTGCTGGTCCAATGAGCTGGACCCGTGTTTCATTCATTTTTAATGTGTCTGACTCAGAGCGCAGCTTTTTCAGGCTCCTATTCTGACCTGTTTAAATCCACAGATCATCACCCGGCCACACACACACAAGCACGCACACGCACACACACACACACACGTAAACACACAGAAATGAGCAGGAATCAGCGGTTAGCTTAAAGCTCATGTCAACAGAGTCCAACCACGGAGTAAACAGAGCCTGAAGGAGCTGGAACAAACTGCAAACAGACTGCGATTTAAAAGAAGTTTTAAATCTGCATCTGAACACACACAGTGACAGACAGTCGTGGGATACACATTCTCTATTTTCATCAGATAATAGTGAAAATGTTCAAAGACGAACTTTTCAGCAAATCATCAAATAAAATCAGCTGCAGATTTCACACAGGACAGAAAACTGGACTTGGAGCTATTATTTTAAAGCAGGCTCGGTAAGACTGATGCTTCATGTTGTGACAGACTCTCGTAAAATCATCTCAGTCAGCAGTAATTTGTGGATTTGCAGGTGAAAACATGTCTTGATGTCGACGCTGAGTTTTAACACCTCAGGGTTAAATAGAAGCTCTTCTTTGATCAAATCAGATTTTCAAATGACCCAACTGAACACGCCAGGCGCATGCTGGGTCGGGTCTAACATGGACCTCTACCTTCAGAAACACGAAGACTCACTGGTCACTGGTGTTTTATTTGCATAAGTTTCGTCTGTGCAATGTTCTGATTAAATCTCTCAGGGATTTACTTTCGAAGGCGGTTGTGTATTTAAAGGTTTTTTGTGTGCACAGGCTGCACAGGTCGGTTTGGACAAAGGGCCTGGTATAATGCGGTCCACGCCCGAGCTCAGCCTCTCGCATTGTTTCACTGGTGCTGTGACGTCAAAACATCATAATAAAAAAAAAAAAAACCCTCCAACCTTTAGTGCAGACTGTGTGTCTTGAGAAAAGTCTGCCAACTGAAACACAACTCTTTGTGTACCTTCCCGTGTCTCTTCATCTGCACTGTTCAAATCACTTCAGCTGCTTCATGAGAACAATGTTTCCCTTGTTGGTCTGAAAACCTGATTAAAGATCAGCTGTAAACAAGCTCAGATCCTGAGAATGCATCTAAGACCCCAAAACCCGAGAAAGGACTCCACTCTGTACCGGCCTGGTTCGGTCCTTGAAGGTCAGAGCGCTGCAGCCGCTGAGCCTCAGAGGAATGTGAAAGCTTTTACAGCGAAGTCGCCGAGGTGAACGAAGCGTTGCAAACACAAACTGCGCAGCTGCGTCTTTTGCCCGTTGTGTTTTCAGTGTGTTCTGTGGGCAGAGTCGTGGAAATGATCCTGATCCGACAGAGCAGCTGGACTGAAGCTGAGAAAACACCTCTGATACCGACGAAGACCAAAGACCGGCCGACGCACACAAAACCGGTTCAGGAATTCTGCTGAGCCGACTCTTTAGTCCGGAGACTGAGAGGTCTGAGCCGGCGGGATCAGTGTTACTTCACACAGCTGGTCTGAGTGACACACAGGTTTGACAAAAGACACCTGTGTAAAAAGGTGGAGCTTATCTCAACTCACACCAGGTGAGAGGTGGAGTATAGTTGGCCAATCTAACACACACACACACACACACACACACATTCACAAGCACATTAATGGCTAATTTAAGTCTCTGTCACAGCTGTGGTTTGGTTCATTTGGTCTGGAAAAGAGAATATAAATGAACTATAATGATTCGTAGAAGAATACATGAAATACATGAGAAACACCTGCAACAAGCACTGGCAGTAAATACAGCAGCAGACATGTTTGAAGTTTAGTCGTTGGATGTTCCTGTAATAAAAAAATCTGATGATCCGAGCTGATCGCACAAAAAACGAAGCTATAACAACATTATCCTGCAAAATAAACTCAGACAAGCTTCCTGTTGTCTTCTGCCCACTGCTGCTGTAAAACCTGACTGGTGTTTGTACTGGACTCACTCTGATCTGTGGTCCTGAACCCGCTCCCCCGCTCTGCTCCTCCTCTCCGTCGACTGCAGAGTTGAAGCTGCATTTGGTTTTTTCACCTCTTTACTCTGAGATTTCCAGTCACACCTTTAGTTTTGTTCTTTAACTGTGATATCCCTAGAAAAGCGAGAAAGTAACAGTCCTGTGCCGACGCGTGGACAGGACTGAATTGAATGTAGTTAGCTGGGGAGGGAGCAGATGTGAGGGAGATGATGGACAGGAAACAGGACAGTCATGGTGTATCACAGTATTACTAGAGGATTGTTACTGATGTTCATTTTACTTCTGATCTAAGCGCTCTTTAACAGTTCACAGGACTCGTATCCACTTTTATAAAATCCTTTGGTGGATCCTTTTTTGCCCTCACACCACAAACAAACTGCAGCAGAGTTGGTTTGGAACCAGGTCAGTTCTCACACCAGCCCACATGAACCGAACAGAAGCAGAACAGAATTCATTTGAACCGAACCAAACAGGTGTGAAAGCCTGAGAGTCGTCAGGTCTTTGGACTGTGGGAGTGACCTGGAGACACCTGGAGGAAAGCCACAAAGAGGATTCACATCCAGGTTCTTCTCCATGTGAAGACACCACGTTATCCACTGAGCCATCACAGAACCGTCACAGATCCACCACTGATCCATCACAGAACCACAACTGATCTACCACAGATCCAACACTGATCTGTCACAAATCTAACACTGATCCACCCCTGATCTACCACTGATATACCCCTGATCCACCACTGATCCACCACTGATCTACCCCTGATCTACCACTGATCTATTATTGGTCTACCATTGATCCACCACTGAATAACCACTGACCCACCACAGATCCACCATTGATCCATTAGAGAACCACCACTGACCCACTGCTGAAACACCACAGAACCACTACGCCACAAAATGGCAAAACACATATGATATTTTTGACCACATTAAACATTTAAAGATGACTGTCAGAGCGTTCAGACTGTTTTTACATGTGGGGACAATTTTGAGCTATGTTCATATGGCTGCATAATAATTCACTGTGTTAATGAATAAGAAAAAAGTATGGCTACAATATTTTCACAACTGATATGAATGGATGACAGCTATCTCCTATAGGATATTTTTCATTTACTTTTTATTTATCTTTTATTTTAAACAGCCGACTGGATGTTCAGTTCCCGTCAGGACTGTCGGCTTCCAGCCAAACCGTCCTGGAGACAAACTGCAGCAACATCTGGCTGCTGGGGCAGGAATTTCCCATCCTGGTTATAAACAATATGACGTCAACAACAACACACACACACACACACACACACACACACACACAGGACATGCTGGTTTCCTCTGAGCTAGCATTTGATGCAAACACCTCCAGAGGGTCAAACATCCTGTCACACACTTCCTGTCCTGCTGTCACTGTACTGACACAACGACCTCAACACTTTTTTATTCCCCAAAAGCAAACAAAAAAAAAAGAAGTTTCCAAATGTGACATACACAGCTGGAACAAAGTCACACCTGCTCATCGTCTGCAAAAATCATATGTTTCACTCCCCAAAGCATCCATCAGTCTTAAGACTGATTTCCTTTCTTTTACACAGAATGAATGCAGCTTGTTTAATTAAGTAGGAAAACTCAAGCATGTGTTGTTTTGCTGTTTCAAATACAAAAACTCAGCTCTGTCGTCTTATATAAGAGCTGCTCTGAACTGGAGAACACCAAGAGGGCGAGAGTCACTTGAAACCAAGCGAGCTTGGGACACTCTCTCTCTCTCTCTCGTGCTTATTACACAACAGCTGGAGAAACTGAGGCTGAAAAACAATGACGATTGGAGTCAGGAACAAGAACAGAGCCACGCCAGGAGAAATCAGAGGAAACACAGGGAGAGGAGGAGAGACTGCTGTGAAGAGAGGATGGAATAAACTGAGCAACGAAGGAAATATGACGGGAATATCACACATGTCAGAAACCAAACTCAAGGCTTCAAACATGACATAGTTTCACTGGTTGATTCCTCAGTAAAACAAACTGTGTTGACGTTGTAAACTTCCCATGAAACTTTCCCTTTTTGCATTGAAAGTTTTAATCTAAAGGGATTTTGCTCCCACATGTGCTGAGGCAAATTGAAGCACATCACATGAATTCTCTTCCAACACAGATTGAGATTGATTCGTATCTAAAAATATGACATTACCATGCCATGGCACGAAGAAAGAAAACATCTTGTTAGCTAAACCTTTGCTGGCTGTTAACACCCACACTGACACTTTGAGTCTTTGTGTGCTATTTTCTCTGTGATGTGTTGGATGGTATCTAGCTTACTGATCTTCCCTGCCAACCAATGGTGCAACAAATCCAGAGAGGCAAAGTTCTTTGCTTTAACTTATCATTATGAAGTAAATGTACAATGTGATGGCTTTAGAATAAATACACCACCTGTGTTTAGATTGGTTCTCCATAAGCCTTGCTTTCACTCCTGCCACTGGGCAAAATGTAGGCTTGATTTACCCCACAAAGGAAGTGTGTCTGCCATTGCACAACCGAAATAGAAAGAGGATAGTGCTTTTGTTTTCCAGGTAGCTTTCAGCAGCTTTCCCCAGCTTGCGCTAATGGTGGACGATAGAACCACTAGAATAAGTGTGGAAACTATACCAGGCAAACGAAAAAAGATCCCTGTTGCTGGAGGAGACAATGAAGGTGAAGAGTGGTGGAGGGAGAGTGATAGAAACTGAGGTAAAACAAGATTGAATCTCGAACAGGAATCACTCGATGGAGAGCGCCAGGGTTGGACTGGGATAGAAATTTAACCCTGGACTTACCAGCTGGGACCAGAGAGAAGGCTGGGAATGGATTTCTCTTACACTTTACTGGCCCACTGGAATTTTGCCCGGTAGTGCCTATTGCCAGAGCGACTGTGGAGCGATATCTGGGACTTGAGAGGGTCTTATTTCTACTAGATCAGTACTTAATACAACCAGGTGTTTTACTCTACCTTTGTCACAGCACTGAGATCGGTGTTTCTAGTTCAAATTGGGACTCTTGTGGTTGTTTCTTGCACTGGTGCAAATAGTAATACCAGCTGGAAATGCCAACTCAGCATTACAACATCAAATCAACGTATCCCAACTAAAAACAGCAGCGTGTGCTTTTAACTTTCGGTAATATACACTCAAACACTTCTGTGAATGTTGCATGCCTGCAGCAGCTTCACAGTAAATGCCATCCAGCTCCTTCAGGGTATGAAGCTTATTCAAAGTAGGAACCATCCAAATGTTTTACAATAAAAACTTTCTACGCTGCTTCACAGTAAAAAAAAAACAGTCACTTCACAGCCCTTCAGCTGCATCACAGTAAAGGCCCTTTGAGGCAAATTTGGGCAACATAAATACTATAAATTTCACCTGGTACTTCCCACTATAACTCCACTCCTTTACAGTAAAAGACTTCCAGCTGCTTCACAGTAAAAGCCTACGACACATTCTAGCTCCTTTAAAGTAAAGGACCTTCAGTTGATTCACGAACCCTGCAATGGCTTCACAATAAAAGCCCTCCAGCAAAACCTCTGTGCTTCATGCTGTACCTTAAGATTCTTAGTAGCTATGGGGCTTTTACTGTGAAGAACCAGTTTGAAACATTGCAGCGGAAGAATAGACTTCCTCACATCTCTGGTAAACTACAGCAAAGAGGAACAAGAGTTACTGACAATAAAAACTCCTGCTGTTCTGACATTTATTGTGAAAACTCGTACCAGAGTAAAATGAAAATACACTGCAGCTCTGGTGTCTGCAGCTCAGTATCGGCATCTTCTGGTTTTTTTCCACTGCAGAGTTGACTGGTGAACCAGAGCCAGACACGTTGGGGAGCTTCACCAGTCAGCCTCCAGTGTACCGTTACTAAACCAAACTGAGTCCAAAACCCAATGAGCAACAATGGAAAAACTCCCCGATCAGAGCCAGCACGCCGACGGCATGCTGCACTAAAGCAATGGAAATAAAAACCCCAACATATCAGGAGTGATTTTCCCTGAAGAATTGAAGCTGGAGGGATGGATGGAGGTACAGACGGGGGTATGGAAAGATGTGCCCAGGATATGGGAAACAGGATAACTGGATATATGAGTTCCAATCTGAGCAAATCCTCTTCAGGAGGAGAACAGTTTGAGGAGGCTTCATATGAGCCTTTTTATAAAAAAATCAGAGCAGAAAAAAACTTACCCGAGGTCACAACGAATTGAGAAATGACCTTTTCACCTTGATGGAGTCGCAATTCCTTAACAGAAATATAAGGTGAAAACGTCAAAATTCTTTGTTTCAGTACAAATGAATACAGTAAGAAAGGGTTGCAGCAGATTTCTTGCAGCTCATATTTCTGTGAAAATGAAAACAAAATACGGGCTAAAAATGAAGTGACTTTTCTGTCCTGACAAAGCTCATGCCAAGTTCACTTGTATGTCTCTGGACGGGGAGGGCGAGCGAGAGGGTTTATTACGATGTGGGAAAAGAGAGAGAGAGAGAGTATTATGCGAGTAATTGGAAGCAGCTGCTGAAGGAAACACTGATCCTGGTTGGTTGTTCGTTGGTTTGGAAGCTGCTCTGAGAACAGAGGGATGACGTAACTCAGTGACAGCAGCGTTGAGCCGATGCACAACGCGACATCAACGGCGCATCCAGTTTAACTCTCAAATTACAGTGTTGTTTTAGACCAGGGGTTTTCAAAGTCTGAAACTGTGACAAAATGGAGGTAACTGAACCCCCTCCCCCACCCCTCCCTGTCACATTGTTAATGGGTGGCGCAACTGACATTATTATTATTCTTAGATTTGGGGAATAAGTTTTGGAACTTCAGTTCTGATTTGGGGGATGCAATCATTAAGTATAATGTTGCTGTGGGCCACAACTTGAGCCACATAGTCTCCATTCAAAGTAGCTGAATCATCTGTGATCAGCTCCTGTCTGCAC
The DNA here is from genome assembly GCF_002814215.2 of Seriola lalandi dorsalis. Taxonomy (NCBI): domain Eukaryota; kingdom Metazoa; phylum Chordata; class Actinopteri; order Carangiformes; family Carangidae; genus Seriola; species Seriola lalandi. The sequence continues at coordinate 585,179 of NW_019525001.1, read as the reverse complement.
AGTACAGAGAACTATCCCTGGATTACTGAAGAAAACTCAAAAACATGATCATTCAGAATGTTCTGCAGCCTTTTTTTTGACTTTTTATTTGAGCGGCACATCAGATATGAAAATATTCTTGGAAAGTGCAAGTCACGCTGAACCTAGAAATACGTGCGTCACGTCTGTGTGTTCAGATTTGACTGAAGCGCAACGCATCATGCTACACATCATTTCACATGAGAGAAACTGGGGGAAGAAGAGACTTCGCGAACGCCTGCTCATGTTTCTTTGAAAGCAACATTTCGCGTCAGACGTGCGGCCCGGAGTCCTGGGAACGACATCTGTATCAGATGATTTACATCCACTGTCATCGAATCACGGCACCAGAACGGCCTCTGTGGTTCCCACTACATTTCATGGTCACGTTGAGCTTTTTCCACCACTGTCTGCAAAATGCCCCCGCGCCCTCCCTCGTCCCCCACCC
>NW_019525001.1:499919-584693 GCF_002814215.2 Seriola lalandi dorsalis | reverse complement strand
CCCACCCCCACCCCCCAACATGCTAACCAAAGCCTTTCAGTCCGGTGGTGCAGACAGATGACTCCTGAAATTACAGCTGCAGGCACCAAATAAACCTCATTATCATGAGCTCTTGTAGTTTCCTCCATCCTCTGAGTAATCAAAGCAGGATGAATGAGTGTGTGTGTGTGTGTGTGTGTGTGTGTGTTTAGTGGCTTCAAATGCTTTTATTTTTTCACAGGGAGATTGCTCTATTACTCAGCTGCTTACTCCGCTCGTCTGGAGAAAATTGCAGAATTACAGAATCAAAACTGGATCTTCTCTTTTTTTTTTTCTGCGACAAACCTGCTTCATAAAAGACATTTTAACCTTCTTCTCCACTTGAACTGATTGAAAGCTGAGGTGTTTAGAATCCGCTTTGAAATGAGCTTCACGGTCTTTCAGCTGCCCAAAGCTCAGCTGTGTCCACAACAACCCTGTCCAAACCACAAAGTGAAGAAAAAAAAAGAAACAGCACTGGGGTTTGCCAAGAACAGTGTTGGCCTTGTTAAATTCAGGTTAAGGTATGCTGGTCGACAGCTCCGTCCACTTCCTGTGTTGACGTTGAGGATCCTGGAGCTCAAAGAGGCTTTAATTCACCTGCACGTGAGTGTGAGGGGAGGCTGCAGAGTTGAACGACGACGGCTGACAACCACCAAGATCTGACGGATCCAGCTTCGCACAGAAACCACTGAATATCCAACTGTCTACACATCAGTTATTTTCATAACACACTACTGCAAATGATTTTCTTCATTAATCAATAAATAACATCAAATATTTTGTTTTGTCAAACCAACAGTCCAGAACTTAAAGAGATTCAGGTTAGTGAGCTATAAGAGAAAAAGCAGAAAATCTGTATAAAGGAGAAGATACAATGATACAAAGGGAATGTTTGAGTTTGCTCTTAGAAATTAAGTATTTAAGTTTACGTCCATTTTTACTGGCTTTTTGTTCTTCACTGCCTTTGAAGCACAGCGCTGTGTTTTTCACGCTTTTTCGCTTTTTATGAAGCAGAAAGAAACTTTCATTTTAATTGGAAACAAGGTTCTTTGGCTCTGACCTTTGACCTCATTACAGCTGGGCGTCATCATACAGTATCATGTCACTGAGCTATTATCTGAGGCTTATTGCAGCCTTGTGAATTTAAAGTGTAAAAAGAACCACTTTAACCTCGTGCCCGCAGCAGAGTGATAATAAAACTATAATGGTGAAAATGTGATCCAGTTAGTTTTATTAGCCACAAGCTGCTTCACTTTGTGCAGTAATTGAGTTCTGCTCTGCTGAATCGGATCCCATCAGCTCGCCCTCGTGCCACAGACAAAGCCTCTGTGTTGTTGGATCGGAGGTTCGCTCAGAGCTGGACGACCTGCAGAGGGCCTATCGCCTGTTTGCATCGCGGCGGCCTCGAACAACAACATGAGGGTAAATTAGGTAGAAAATCCACTGCAACATTCCACCTGAACACAGAGCCACTTCTTCTTCTTCTACTGCTGCTGCTGCTGTTCGACGCTGCCGCGGCGGCCACACCGGGCTCTCTGCCCGCAGTGACGAGAGGAAAAACAAACTGGTTTCACCTCCACAGTGTGTGTGTGTGTGTGTGTGTGTGTGTTTTCAGCTGCAGGGAGAAGCAGTTGAATGAGGTTTAATGACAGCCGAGGTTCTGTCAGGTGTTTCATCCAGTCACTGTTTTCCTCTGAAGTAAAAATCCTGATGTTTGTTTGACTGATCTCCCACATGACATTGTACACACCAGAAGAAATGCTCTTTGCTCTTTTGGGGGATTCTGAACGTCACAAACACACAGGTTTTTGTGTGTCATATGTTCGTAATGATCTCTGGAGGCCGTTCTCTGGGGCTGAAATTATAAGCTGATTGGTGAAATTGACAGAAAATTGTTCTACAACAATTCCTTTAAGCAAAAAAACTAAAAAATGTTCCTGTTGCAGTTCATCCAATATGAGGATTTTCTGAGTTTCTCTTTTATATTGTAAACTAAATATCTGTTGGTCAGATAAAACATTTGGATTTCAATCTATGGGAAACTGTAATGGACTTTGATTACTGTTTAATTATAATTAATTGGGAAAATAACTGTCAGATTATTTGGTTGTAGCGCCGCTGACCTGACCTCAAAGTACAGCATTGATCATTTGTTCAGAGACTAAAAACAACCTGTTTTCCTGACAGTGCCCTGCTGAATAACGCAGAGTGGGAACGTCATTGTCCTGTGCCAGAGACAAAAAAAAAATGTCCACAAGAGTGGTGACAAGTGTGGGTGAGACATTTTAAACTCTTAAATCAACATATTTTTGATGTTAGAGCAAAGGAAACAAACAGAACCAGACAATCACTCCCACTGCTCCCGGTCCTCACACTGAGGCGACGCGGTGCGTAAACCGACTCTCATTAGCACACAGCAGAGGCTAATGAGTCTACTCAGTATTCATTGACGTGCTGTTTGACTGCGAGGTGACATATGGAGAGCCAGGACTGAGCACCTGACCGACGGAGCGTCACGCTCACAGATAACAAGTTTCTATTGTTGCTGGGACTGAACAAAGAGATCAGAGACGGTCGCTGGTCCAGCACATGTCACGCTGATCACTGGAGTGTTTCCGTTATTGATCAGTCTCCACGGGGGGGGGGGGGGAATCCGTGCCGTTTAATTGGTTGCGTTAAACCGAATCCTCCATCAGGTTTTAGATCGATGTCCTTCTTCCCAGGCAGACATCGGTTTCACTTCACTTCTATGAGAATCGACTCAAATCAACAAAAAACTCGAAACGCGCAGCAGAGAGAACATCCACCACAGTCCGCATTCAGTCAAGTTCAGATATTCCTCGTGTCAGTGTTGCTTTAGCGTTGTGTGACACTGCTGTGGTTGGTTTGTTTCCAGGTGCTTGCGGTTGTGGTTTGTGACCCATCAAAACAAAGCCAAGTCCACTTGAAAACCTTCATCTGTTAAGGCCAGTTCAGCTTAAGCATCATTTTATTTTGGCACATGCTATTTGCACCCAGCTGTCCGCAGCCAACAGTGTTATTTGCAACTGGGCTGGATAGCCAATGTGGCTATTTACACCTGGGTTTTACGCTCTCCTGGATCACGTCAGTGAGTCACATGGGAGAGGTTCTGGCAGAGAGGCTTTCTAAGAGAAAAGGTCTATTTTAAGCCAAACCATGACCTTTCCCAAACCTCACCAAACTGTGACTGAAAACTGAATATAATAAAAACAAAAACAAGATAATTGGTCAACTAAAGTCAAAATAAATTAATATCAATTGGAGTTGAACCCTACAGGGAGGAAGGTCCTGAGCTTGACTCATTTATCCCCATTCTATCTCACCTTACTTCCAAAAGCCGCTTTACTCACGTTTTATCTTTCTTTTATTTACACATTTCAGCATGTACCAGAGTGTTTGTTGGATTGCCACCACCATTAGAGCCACACTGCCGACATGAGTAAATATAAGAACTTCTAAAAAAAGAAACAATGCCTCACTTCTGGTTACAATTTGGTGCCAGGTTACTCTTCAGCACAGCATAGAACAATTAAGTCTGAGGGCTCTGGAGTTAAGATAAATACTTTATGTTTTACAAGTCAACTACAACACAGGTCAAAGTTAATACTTGACTGTGTAAAAGTCACCACGCAAACATTCAGCAACAGCCTGTTTCGAAAAGCTTCCTCGGGGGGAAGTTTCCGTGTGGAGTCTGCAGCAAGTTTCAAGCCTCTGCATGTTGATAATTATGGAAATAAATGAAACCTGAGGCTCAAACTAACGCTCAGCAGGCGTGGAGATTGTATCTAGTATCAGTTAACAGACCTGAACATGCAAAACCTGCAGAATGGACCTTCAACATTGTTCTATTTTCATATCAAGGACACCGGTCTGTTTCGTGTCGGAGCTCTCGACCTTTCTGATGTGACGACATTAGAATCAAACCTGAAGGCTCACAGGGAAACGTCAGAGTCTGGCCTCCTAGTTTTTCCCTGAATATTTATTTATTCTGGAGTTAAATGCTGTCAAAACACTCGAGTGTGTTACAAAGATAACACGACTGTGGGCCCGCTGGACCGCACAGCTTCCAGCTGAAAGCAAACACAGCTCTGTGCGGTTTTTCTGGGCACAGACGAGCAGTGTTCGACCTGCCGGGGCGTTTCCCCCGCCGCCACCTGAGCCGCTCGTCTTACAACACAAACAACCAGGTCAAACCACGTCACGAAGCAGAGGAGGAAACTCTGGTCAGGAGGGCAGACGCATAAACATGGCTTCAGGATTTGTTTACCGTTCAACCTGTTTTACATTCTTAAATACACCACGCAGCAACTTCTGGTTTCTGATTGGTCAACAGTGCTCCAGGTGTGCTCAACTGCAAGTAACCATAGCAACAGCTCTGATGTTTCAGGCTCCTGTAGTAGTGAGCAGACAGACAAACCCACTTAAAAACGTGGAGGAGGATTCAAACACAGCCTCTTCGTGCCTTTGGTCAGTGGACAAGGTTGAAGACACTCGCAGGTATCATCAAAAAGTATGCCAAAAGTATGTGGACACCTCTTTCCACATATTTTGGTCTGTTCTTTTAGTGGTTGAGGCCCCTCATACTGTATCAACGCAGAATTATACTTTAGACAAATACTGTACGAAGAGAATGTTCATGTGTCCACATACTTTTGGCCACTGTATGACACCACAAACAATGAAACCCATGTGTATGTGTGGGGTTTCAGGTCTTGAACTCACATCCCTTGAGGTATTGGGGGTCTCTGCAGGTCACCACTTAGCTTTTTAATGTGCCTGCTCTTTACTCTGTCTCACACACACACACACACACACACACACACACCACAACAAAGACACCACAGGGGCCCGCTGGGGGTTATTTAACAGGGCTTCCCCTAATAGAGACACAGCTGCTCAGATTCTTGCTGTGAAATTCGGGGAAACATCAAATGAGGCAACACCGTGGAGTATGTGGAATGTGTGTACAAAAAAAAACGTAAACCAGAAGTAAGAAAAAATGAGTAAAATAAAGAAAAGCAGAGCAATATTCTACATGCTGCTAAACCAGAGGCTGCAGCGTTCATTATAGCCACAATAAGGTCAGAAGAAACAACACTGATGATGAAGCCTGTGTTCTGACCAGAGCCAATCAATCATATTGGCTGCACCAAGGCTGTAGGGCCCCCCCCCCCACATATAATTCTGCCTAGGGCCCCATAAAGGCTTGGGCCGGCCCTGGTTCCGAGTGACATCGTCATAATAAAGCAGCCTCCTCATTTGCTTCCATCCGACCTCTGTCTTGGCACCAGCGCATCGTGCTCCAGCAAAACGAACCAGAACTTTAGTTTGCCACAGTGCAACCAGACATCATCCAGCAGAGTCACGCTGTTTTCTAATAATCTTCATCATCATGTGGCTCCAGGTGGGGAGCCACAGTGTCCTCACATGTCCACAAAACGTTTCTAAGGTCGTGTTCATTCAGAACAGCAGCTGCATCTGGAAAGCTGGAGGAGAACATGTCATCTCTCTGTTCCTGTTACGTAAGCAGCTTCAGTCTGCCAACGCACTGCTGCTGACGGACAGAAGCCAAGCTGCAAAGCTTTGTTTCAAACAGGAATGTCTGCACAGTGAGTGAATAGATACTGCAGGCTCTGGTCTTAGGCTCATATTATAGAAGCTCTACTCCTCTACGAGGAAGATTATTACAGGGTACCAGAGAAACACTAGACACCATAAACTGCCACAACTCTCTGGATGAACGTACTCCTGAGCCACGACTTCATCAACTAACTGTCAAACAAACAGCAGAGTGAAAACACAGACTCACCTAAAAGATGGGAAAAAAGAAGAAGAAGAAAAAAACAAAAAGCCTTGTTTGTTCTCAGAAAAGATGGAGCTGTATTTTCCTGTGCGGCGCTCACTTGTTGAGTTAAATCTGTGTGTGAGTCTCATGTTTCTGTCGTGACAGCAGGAGGGCGGGGTGCGTCAGCTGGACCAGGACCAGCAGGAGGATGTGTTTCACCAAACCACACCTCAGTGACACAGTGAGGCAGCGCTGGAGTCACAAAGTACATTCACTCCAGTACAGCAGTATTTCATTTTTGTGTTACTTTATACTTTATAATCTACTAACTCTCTGTGGGAACTTTCTTTTTTTTTTTTTTAACTGCACTAGGGTTTATTCACACTTTAGGAAGATTTTACATTTTACATATAATCAGTTGACAATATGATGCACAGCTGGGAACACAAAACCTGCTTATTGAGAAGCTCTTTTTACACATTTTGAAATATTAAGTCTTTAAAATCTTATTTTCTTTAGTAAACAAAGTGACAAAATTTTCCAGTGCTTATTCAGAACTTTTTTTCAAAGCAAATCAACATCGTTTTTCTTTGTTTCCAGCTACGACACTAATTTGTACGACGTTTTGTACAGAAGTTGAACCCAAAACGAAAATGTTCTTACTTTGCTGTTCACTTGTTTCAACAAAGAGTTTTAGGACTCAGTTATGTAGAAAATATCAATAACAAAACACCATTGGAATCACAAGTACGTTTGATATTTTAAATATGGTTTTAGTAATTTCACAGTAGCTTTGAAATACTTTTATCATGATGGTACAAGGAAGTGTGTAGGCTACTTCCTCCACTACTGAATCAGACAGGCGGCAGGGAGTCAGACCATTACTCTCTGTGGATGGAGTGTTGTACTTGACCAAATACATAACATTACTAAATAATTACAATTATTATTACTAATACCGTCGTTGAAGTTTCTTCTCCTGAAATGATATTCTTAAAGCCTTTACCATCAGACTCACGGCCCACTGCTGCCCCCTGCCGGCTGTGGCTGGGTATGACTATAAACAGGAAGGATACTCAATTAAAAACCATCATGGACTCTCGTTAAGAACGTCTCAGACCTTTAGAAATAAAAAGAAAACCTTTCAAATGTGCCAGAGCTGCCATAACAAATAAAAGTGTTATCATCCCCCCGCGGTGCTGGAAAACACATAAAATACAATGAGTAAGTCCTGACCCCACAGAAATCAATGGCAGCATTTTCACTGATAGCAGAAATAATAATAATACTAGATAATTGTGATGAGCATATCTTAATATTTTCTGAAGTTTCACAAACCGACCGAACACTCAATTCATTCAGAAAATAATCAGGAGAATTATCCATCACGTAAACAATCACCAGATGCACCTTAAATTAAATAGTTGTAAAAGTAAAACGCCGCTTTATATTTATGCGTCAGTAATAACAACCTGATGAAAATATATAATAATCTAACAGACACGGCAGCCATTTTAAAATCCATTTTCCTGATTATCCTATGATACTTTTTCAACGCAGCGCTGTAACATGTAACAGTGTTTTTACAGTGTGCTATTAGTGCTTTTACCGAAGTATAGGATCTGTACACCTCCTCCACCTCTGCTCAGGACACACCCGCTGTCCCCAACAAGCGGGTCTGCAGCTGGACCCGTCTCACCGCAGAGCTGACGGGTGTTCTGTGTCTTGCTCAGGGGCCCTTCTGCGGTTGATGTTGTGAAGCGGGACCCCTCTCAGATGGTCTCTGTGCACACACTGCTCTAAAACTTAGCTTCAGGGATTCGAACCAGCAACCTTCAGGATGCCGACAGGACAAGAAATAACTTCCGAGTTAATGTTTTATTACTGACAGCATCTTTGAGGTGTGTGTCAAACCAAGAAAACATTTTATATGCAAAAAGACAAAGAAAAGCAAAGAGAACAGTAAAATATTTTACACCGACTGTACAGTATAATACAAAGTCTGCAGAAACACTGCAGAGGCACATCTGTGTGTTATTGTAACTTTCATACAAAAACGTCCCGATCAAACTGTCGTGATCCTCAACATCTAACATCTGTACGGGCCCACCGGACTCTTCTCAGTTTGACCGACGCCCACCAGAGTTAAATTAAAAACTGGGTTTACTTGTGCAAATGAAAATGACCATAAATAGTGTTTTTTACATTCCAATGCCAAAACTCCTTTGTTTTGCCCTTGACTGGTTTGAACTGATGATTCTGGTGTTTTTGTGTTGCAGCTGATTAGTTTGATTGAAAATCTCTCTTCACATCATTCGGAAACACATACGAGCTCACGCCCAGCAGAAATCTCCATAATGCTCCAGTCAAGCGTGCAGGAACTGTTGTGTGTTTGATCAGACGCCCTGTGCGACCTGTTGGTAGCTGCAGATGACCTTATCGGGCTTCTTGACATTTTTTCCACATGTGTCTGAGGACAGCTGGCGCCTCCCTGTGGTCGGCTGGTGGCTACGCGCTCTGCACGGCGCTCTGCACGGCGCTCTGCACGGCGTTCTGCGGACCACAAGGCTCTGCAACAACAACAATGCGATGAAATAAAACAATGAGACAGTCCTCATTATGGATTTAGGTGACACCATATATGGTAAATAAAGATCATCTTTAAAAACAAGCGACTGTATAATCCACCATGTCTATCAGCAATTCATTAATCCATGACGGACATCATGGACCAAACCAACAAAATGATTTTTACCTGTGTGCAGCGTGTTCGTCCTGATCCGGCTCTCCTCCAGCGTTAGAAAGAAGCCACTTCTCGTCTCTCCGGGGTCAGAGGTCGCGGCGTCTCCGGACCCCACCTCACAGGTCACCACCATGATGGGACCCTTCCCTGCTTTCAGGTTGACCTGGATGCTTTCCTGTGTCGGCACACCCAGACAAACACTTTGACGTTACACGATGGACGGAATCAATCTACAGGAAGTGAGATCTTTTAATATTAATAAAGTCTTCATTCTGCTTAAAGCAGCAACTAATGATTTATTCATTAAAATGCTGATTCATTCATTGATCTGTTGATAAAAGTGTCAGGAAATAGTGAAAAGCGCATTTTTTCCCCAGAGTCCTAGTTGATGTCACCAAATGTCTTACTTTGTAGAGGAGATACAAAGATAACCATAATGATATAAAACAAAGAACACATCCTCACACTGCAGAGAATTTTGGGTCAAAAAAATGTATCAATTATCAAAAGAGTAGTTGTTTAATTTTCTGTCAATCAAATTGCTGAAGCTTGAATTCTAATCACATTTAAAATGATAAACTTTAAATAACTCTGGCTTGGATACACAAGTGTGTTTCACTTGTTTGCAGCATTATTGCGTTTGATTTTTCATTTGGAAACCGAACTTATTATTTGATCATTTCTGTCTGATATGGATTTGTTGTTGCAGAGGATTAAAGCTCAGATTTCAGAATAAAGCTGGATTTCTGAGGTCAGCCTGCCTGCGTGGGTCCTCTCTGTCTGTTCGTCTGTTTACCTCTCTCGGTGCAGGGATCTCCAGTTTGGTTTCCTCCGGAGCTTTGACGACGATCACCGTCTGCTCCCGGAGGTCTTTGAGCCGACTGATGTCCTCGTGGGTCACGTAGGCCGACGTAGACGAAAAGGTTAAAGAAAAACCTGCTGGGTTTTTATGTAAGCATTCACAACGACGGGTTTTAATCCCATTCAGGCCTCCTGGCTTCACCTGACAGCTCAACAGGTAAATGGTAAACGGACTGCACTTATGTAGCGTTTCACTGCCTTAACAGATTTACCTCATTCACTCACACTCTCACACGCTGAATTGCTCACGGACACTTTGACAGGTTGACAACCTGTTCCTGCTGCCTTGTTTTACTTTAATCTAATTCTAGATATATTATGCAACAGGTATGTTACAACAGTCTAGTAATGTTCAGCAACAAGATAAAAACACAGGAGAAATCCAGCACAGACAAAAACCATATTTGTTCCATTTCATTTTTGTCTTATTTTGGTGGCTCAGAGTTTTCTCATTCGTTGTAGTGCAAATCAAATACACTTAGATTTCGCTTATTCTAGTGCTTTAATCTGTGATGTGATCTCATCAGGCCTGGGAACACCTGCGTCCTCCAGGAGGAGCAGGAGGACGTGGCTGGGCAGAGAAACAGCTGATACTCTGATAAGCTGTAGAAAAATGAAGCGCTGGAGGATAGAAACTACATTCTACTACTAGTAGCGCTGCCGCTGACCTCAGTCTGGCAGTAAAGGATATGCAGAGTTTTCCATGTCGTCGGTCATGTCGAAGAGCTGCTGGGCGCAGCTTTTGATGAGGCCGTCCAACGTGTCCTCCACCAGCTTCAGGTTGTTCAGCTCTCTCTGGAACCTCTTGTGGCTCTTCCACAGAAAGTGGGAGATTGGATTCTTCCCTCTGCAATCAGAGTATCAGACGGCCAGAGGCAGAGGGTCAGAGAGTGGCTTTACTACTGTCCAAGTTGCAGCGCCAAAATATACCAATTAACTCACCTCAGTAAATTTGTAGACTCAGAAAGTTAAGTTTATCTTAGTTATATATGTTATGAGTTAATGTGATTTGATGTATATTTTAACTGTATATTGATTCAGAATAAGCCAATATGATTAAGTGTAACAAGTATGACTTGTACAACAGGTCTAGATCGTCCTGGGATTTGTTTTCCACAATGAAAACTAAATTCTGAGAAGGAAAAAACTAGCGAAAATAACTCTTAGCTGTCGCAAAGATTTTATTTGATTAACATACAAAAACCCCTCAATACAGGAAAACAAGGGCTAATACAGAACATATAAACTGCATGAACATGTAGAGCAAATAACACAACAGCCTGAGACACCCTATTTTCGACACTCACATCCACTTGATCCTGTTGGCCGACTCCTTCTGGATGAGGTTGATGCCGTCCAGGACGTTGGTGATGTCATAGACTCTGCGTTTGCCGGTCTTCAGGCTCACGGCGACCTGCCTGAGGTCCAGAGAGTCGTCCGGAGCCGCCAGCAGCAGCTCGAGGAAACCCCGAGTCAGCAGCCCCAGAGACACGTCTGAGCACAATGAGAACAGCAGTCAAATTTATGATCAAACACTAGGGCTGCGAAACAAAAAAAAAAAAACTTGATCTAGATTGTCAAACTGTCCCCATTAAAAGTTGCTGAATTAGTTATGAGCAGCTCCCGTTTGCAGTACACTCATGTATGTACAGACAACTATCACTGGATCACTGCGGTACTGAAGAAAGCTTCAAAACATGATGATTCTCAATGAAGTTCTGCACTTATAAGGAGAGTCTATTTTCTATGATTTCTAAGGAGATTTCTGGAAGTTTCTTCAGATATAATCCACAGTGATAGATAATGATGTCCTCAGAAAGTAGGTCACACTGAGTCGAAAGTATGTGTTTTATATATGTGCCTCCCCTTCACAGCACTCACCCTGTCTGGAAAACTTCTTGGACTGGGTCGACCGTTTCTTTGCTGACAGGGAAGCGCTGGAAAGAAAAAAAAAGACAAGACAAAAACACCTTTCACTTCAGATGTCCCACCGCAACAACTGGAAACGTGGTGAGTGAAATACAAGAAAATAAACGAATTTAATATTAGCAAACAAAATGAGACGCGAGTGGAGGGGCCTTGTTGCAGCGTTAATATAAAATATGAAAACCAGGAGCAGTGATATTTGTTACCTGGGCTTCTCAGCCTCTGGAGGATTCTTCAAACCTCCAGCTGGACCCTGGAGATCAGAAAGAGAGAGAAACAGCAAATAACAGATACAGTGGTTTTAAGTTATTTAAGTGTTTTCCAGCAAATCTGAACATTGATGAATTTTTATAATATATGCACAGTACAGAACAGTTTTACACTAAGTCTTTTCCCTTTCTGTTGTCAGACAACCGATATAACGGCTCATGAACACTGCATGTAACAGTCATTACTACACGGCCGCCGTGATAAAGTCATTATTTTATTATCACAACGCTGTCTGACAAAATCAGCATAAATCCGGGTCAATGACATCCGCCGCACTGTGTAGTCAGATATTCTGACATGGAAATTTAGTGATCACAGAAAAAGTTAAAAGCAACAGACAGTTCTTATTGAAGTTCCTCTCCTGACATGTTTTAAGTGATTTATACACTCTACAGTTGTGTTAACTTCAATTACCTTGTTATAAATTTTTTTTAATCACATTTAGAAATCCAGAATCTGTGAATATTCAAATATTTTAACAGAAACAAGAGGTTCCCTATTTCACTAAAAGTTTATTCTCTGTGGCTGTGATTAACAGTTGTTTTGGTCACTGAAAGAATCTGTTGTCTTTTACTCTATAAAATGTGAGACAACAGTGAAACATATCCTTCCTGCGTTCCCTGAGTCCAAGGTGCTGTCTACAAATTAGGGCTGGGTGATGCGGCCTGTAAGTAATGTCACAATAGTTTTAGGCTATATCGCGAGACGCACTCTCAGGCTTCCCTGCCGCTTTGCGCGATCTAAAGATTCGGCATCTCGCCTATTTGTCACCCGTGTCGAGCGGCTCCCAGCGAAAAACAGACAGGGAAACATTTGTTGAGAGTCACGCTGATATGATTCCAGCAACATTATATATATAACTGACACCTTTCACTAGCCTATAGTTTCAGTGTTTGGACTTTATATGAATATGATACAGACATGAAAAAATATACAACTCACACAACTTATTTCTAATCATTTTAGCAACTGCATGGAGAGAAAGAGGAAACCATTTGTACTAGATTGCCATAGCAGAAACCGAGTGTTGGTTATAATGATGTTGATAATTTAACAGGTGATGGGCAGTAGTTTGCAGGGGTTGTCTCTCTCTTTTGCTTTTGCTCTGAATGATAAGTGATAATCAACTAACTGTTGCAGCTCTACATGTTTTAAACTCAGATTTCACAGTTTTCAGTGTAGCCACACCATGCTTTAATGCATTTGTAAAGGTAAATATGATAACATGTACAGGCCCTTGGTTAAAGCAGATATTCAATATTTACCTCTTTTATGTCACATTTAAAAATAGATATGCAGCAGAAACCATGCATCACATAGGAAAACATAATGGTAGAAAACCAATCTCCAAACCTGCTGTGGTGGCTCTGGTGCAGCAGGGGCATCATCTCCGCCTTCACCAGTATCATCATGATCATCATCGTCATCATTATCATCATCACAGGCTCTGGTGAGCCACAGGTCCTCCTCCTCCTCCTCCTCCTCCTCAGAGGTCTCTTCTCCCCAGGGGCTGATCAGGCTCAGCGGCCCATCCAGGCAAGGGGGCATGATGGGAATGGCGTCACTGTTTACCCCGTTATTGGAGATATCCTCTGGCAGGAAGTGGTCCTCGCAGATTAAATGCTGGTCTGTCAAGTCCTGCTTGTCGGTCTCCCTCAGCGCTGCCAGCCATACCTGAGCAAAGTCAGCAGCAATACTGTAGGTCAGCTGGACTGAATTACACTCCATAAATCCATTCTCCAAATCCAGCCTCCAGTCTTTAACTCTTCCCTGAAGTCCAAACATCACAGCCATGTTTTTCTGCAGTCTGTGGCCAGAACTCCTGAACCAAGACTACAACACTTCATATGTTCTTGGCGCTTTGACCTCTTCAGACCATTTCCCTACATAACAATGTGTTGTATTTATTCTTGTCAAAACATTCGCACTTAAGATGCCATGTTTTACTTTTCTTTATGTAGCATCACACTGACAGACTTGAACAGTTATCAACTTCGCCCATATGACTCAGGCAAACTGCACTGCCAGGTATGTTTACAGTACGGGCTGCACAATTAATTGAAATACAATCGAAACTGCAGTGCTATATCCAAATCAAAAGAGCTGAAAAAATAATTAAAAAAAATTGCAGGTGCTGCAGTTTTTTTGATAAAGGTAAAAATGTGTCACAACATTGTTATGCATTGCTAGCACCATATGCGTTGTGGTGCTACAGAGACGTCCCAGCCTACAAATCATATTCTATGTATTCTATCTATAAATGTTTGGTACAAGAAGACCCAACAAAATTCACCGTCATTTTAAAATGTTTTTCCAGTGAAAATTAAATCCAAAAAGAACCAATCCAACTTTTTTTTGCATATCGTGCAGCCCTAGTTTACAGTAATGAAAGATATCTGATGTGTAGTACAACTTAATTCACGCAGCTTGTTCATGGAAATCCAAATTTACCCACATGATCTGAACAGAGATCAAATCTAAGATAGCCTGTACTGACAATGCACAGGCACTTTACTGCTGTGGACAATCTAAACATTTCTATGATACAAACAAAAACACATACATAGCTTCTCTGTTTATGTTCCTGCTGTAAATACATTTCCACTCCTAATTTTATCAATTATATTATTTTTTCATAATTTTAATTCAATGGAGAAACTGGTGGATATTGGTCTATATCCTGCCATAGTAAGGAAGCTGTGTTGAACTTGCTTCAGTGGATGTGTTGGGTGCGCATATCGTATAATCAAACCATTCATAGTAATCGAAATGACCTTGCTTTGGTGTGACGTAACATAACCCTGGGGTCACTGTTCAAAAACATAAGACCTCAGTGTAGTGCTGCCTGGGGTTTCTGGTAACCGCTGCCTTGCTGGTCGTACCTCACTCCGCTCTGACAGACGGATCTCTTCAGTAGACTGGGTCGAACATTCTGTTCACCCAACCTTATGAGAGGAAAAGTTAAACACAGAGGGAGCGGCCTCGGACTTCAGCTTGTTAGAGCGGCGAGCCACCAGTGCTCCTGACTCAAAACGCTCTAACAGGAAGTCAGTGCTGTCCCTAGCTAGCTAATGATAAGTAATGAAGCACTTTCAAGCTAACAAACCCCCCCCATGACGTCACGTTGCTCGCGATGACAAGATTGAGCTGCGCTTGTTTTGAAGCGGGGTTCTGCCTCCCCTCACACTCCGGGAGTCTTACTAGAAAAGCTGAGGGAAGCAGCTGTAGAGGAGGTGGGAGAGTTCACCAGACTCACATTTGCACAACCACTTATAGGCTTCTTCCTGGGAGCTTTTCTCTTGAAAGATTTAAAATACAGTTTGAAATCACATACACCAAAGAAGAAATGTTAATTGCTCAAGGAGTTTGTTTTCAAACAAGGCGAAGAAGACGCCGCGGTGAAAAAACAGACTCGGACAACCCAGGCAAAAGCGACATTTATGCTTGAAATTGTATTTGTTTTTCGCGGTAAATAACTTCAAAGATGCGAACCATAGTTTGGTGAATATACGTGTGATTAACCACCCAACCTCCGTTAAAGCGTAGCGCACACCCCCTTCCAATAGCTTTTCTAACGGGAACCACACAACACCGTCTCCCGCGTGAGGTCTGGCTGTAAACACGCCGATAACCAGTCAAGTCCTTCAGGACAGTTTGTAAACGACACACTCAGGTTGCAGCACGTCTGCTGCGGTTAGTTTTTACAGTCCGTACCTTGACTCGGGTCGGGTCTTTGGGGAAGTTGAAGAACCTCTTCGGTGATCGGTTGAAGATCCCCCGGTTAACGTTCACCATGCGGTTCGGACACCCCGAAACGACACACTTCACCATGCTAATCGTTTCTCCTCCAACTCAGACCAGAGCGAACCCGGGCTACGTTTATCACCAGGAAGTCAGAACCACGGCAGGTCCACCATCGCTAGTGGAGGCTTGGTTTAAGTCGCGTTGCACCGGACTTTTTCAGACCGGAAACAGAGGAGGCGGTGACCTGGATGTACAACAACCGGAATCAGTCCTGGTGTAATGACTCCATCTAGAGGCTGAAACAATGCAGTGAAACACAGGTTGTAGTGGAGATCAGACTCCATCAGGTAGACCTAAAGACCAGGGAACATCCCAGCAGTGTGTCATGCAGAGAGTGCCTGTTTGGAAATACATTTCTAACATGTCTCTGGAGTCTTATTTCATATTTTTTGTATGTTTTGATAAATACTTTTGTGGTTTTGTTCAGATTCAGATACTTCAGGCAATCTGCTGGACACCCAAGTTCAGCCGCCTACATCACCTTCATATCTAATTAAAGGGCTATTTCAGAAATAGAGATATCCCATTTGTTGATCATTTTACTTCCTTTCTTAACTGACTTTTTGAACAAGATGTACTCCACCCAAAGCGCTCGGCATGTGTTTTAACCATCAACATTTAACTTGCCTCTGTACTCCTGCAAGGCCTTTACAGTATGACGCAGTGAAACAACAAAAATTACAAAAAGAATCAGTGGCATGAAAATTAGTGAAGGAAAACAGAGACACAGAAGAAGAAATCAAAGCTCTCAGTTCACTATTAGTGTATGCAATTTTTATTGTAATCTTACAACTGTGATGTTAAAGATGCAATGGATAAATACTTTTTTGCATTCATCACCTCCAACCAGCACAAACCCATGTGTTACAATTGATCAATTAGTCAATCCTGGTTCTCCAACTGTCCCCATTTCCACAGTTGGAGCATTCAGAATCTGAAAGCTTTTTAACCTTGTTCATAGAACAGATTGAGGACATTAGGTCGCAGATTCATTAAAGGTACAATCAGTGATTCCAATGGAAACCAAAGTTAAACCTCGTCCACCAGCAACATTTAAACTGAGGTTGCTGTCACTTACAAAGACTCTCCCCCCGATAGAGAACACACAGACACCGAGGAGCCCTCTGACCAGAGCCCAAATCCAGGATTAAGAGCTCGAATGGATGTGGTGGTGAAAGTGTGGAGGTGGATCAGTGTGTCAGAGGAGACGCTGTAGAAGGACAGAGTGCCAGCAGGACAGTCCACATACACTGCCACTCTGTGAGAGACAGAGGAGGAGGTGGTGATGGGTGTTTTTCTGTTGTTGTGAAAAACACAGTAACCACCATTAGAGCAGTGCAGACTCCAGGACTGATCATTTCCTCCAAACTTAGTTTTTACTGGCTCCTTTCCTTCTGATTCCTTTGTAACTCACTGATATAGAAACCTTTCCTCTCCACTCGACCTCCCAGTAACAGCGATCAGTCAGACCATTTCTACACAGCAGCTGAGACCAGTAGTGAACTCTGTCTGGATGATCAGGATATGACTGATTGTATGTCACACGTGTCACCTTCCTGTTGTCAGAGAGTTTGAGAGAGTTCTTCAGGTCAAACACGTCCAGATCTTTTTTCTGATGAAAGTAAGATGAAGACCAGAGCTGACCAAGATTTTCAGGAGGGGTAAAGTAAGTCTTTAATGATATAATGAGAAACAATACAGATATGAACTGATGATTTGTGTATAGACTAATGAAGCAGAGTGTGTGTGAATCATTTTTGAGATTTATTTTTTATAAGATTTAACTTGACCTGTTTTATTAGAGGTTTAGAGTCTTTTTTAGAGTGAATTAGTTTATTTTCACTGTCACAGCATCAGGCAGTTTTTGAGTTCTTTTTCCATATCTCTGTTTTTCCCGTTGCCTGAGACCAGAGGAAAATGCACACAGAAAGATTTTTTGCCCTCCATCACTTGCCCCTGTCACAGAAAAGATACACCTCATTTTTATCAAATGAATCAATCCACAGACTCAGCGATGTGTTCTGAACTTAATAACAGTATCTGTAATTACAGATCAAGACTCCAAGTGTCACTATGATCTGTCCAGACAGTGAAACATATCAAGTTATGTACAGTTATATAATGATAATGGTTTAATAAAATGCAGGAGATAACTACGATAACACATTGGATTTGATAACTAAGTGGGTTGTGATTTTGAGGTCACACTGGGCTTCCATGGCTGTTCAGACTTTCAAAAACAATTTCCAACAGAGCTGGATGCTGCTCATTGGATGCTGACCGTAACAACAGCAGAGTGAACTGAGACAAAGCAATCATTGAACAGACTGAAAAGCATTTTACAAAACTGTTAAAATGTTGATCATCAAATGAAATCAGACAAATCTTAGTCAGATCTGCTTCACAGGGCAGAGTGTGTGTGATGGTGAACTGAACTGAAGTCAACTGTCAGCAGGGTTTCTGTCCACAGCAGAGACTCTCAGACCTACAGACGACACAGAGACACTGAGGAACCAGGACAGAACCTGAACCCAGGATACAGAGGTTGAGTGAATGTGGTGTTGAAGGTGTGGAGGTGGATCAGTGTGTCAGAGGAGACTCTGTAGAAGGACAGAGTGCCAGCAGGACAGTCCACATACACTGCTACTCTGTGAGAGGCAGAGGAGGAGGAAGAGGAGGAGAAGGAGGATGAGGAGGAGGAAGAGGAGGAGGAGGAGGAGGAGGGGGGAATTGATGTTTCTTCGTTATTGTTACGGACAGAGTAACCAAGAACAGCAGAGCAGATCAGACTCCAGGACTGATCATTTCTTTCAAATACACCGTCATCACTGTCCCCTCTCCTGGCGATTCCTCTGTAACTCAATGATAAACGAACTATTCCTCTCCACTCGACCTCCCAGTAACAGCGACCTTTACTACACAGTGGCTGATACCCGACATCAAATCTGTCTGGATGATCAGGATAGGACTGGTGGTTGGTCCCTAGAGTCACCGTCCTGTTGTTGTCGGACAGTTTGAGGTTTCCATTTACTGTGTTTGTGTCCAGTTCCAGTTCACAGGCGTCTGATGGAGAGAACAAGACACAACACAGCTGCAGTTTATCATCTGTTGATTTATCAACAACTTTACTGACAATTACTGAAAGTGAATCATTCAAACTAACATTTCATATTCAACTGTGAATAATGTTTGACTACATTTAAATTAAAATCCAATAATCCAGTTATAAGAACATCAACAGTTACTGAACATGAGAGTCAAGATGTCAGTGATGTTCTGCTTTTTTTCTGCTCTGGACCTGAGGATGACGGCTAATGGAGATCCACATCAATAAACACATGTAGTGAATAAAGTCTCACTAATGAAACTGGCTCATCTTCCACTGCAGCACAAAGTTCACACCTTTGACATCAAATCTCAAACTGTCGTCTGCTACAAAAAGTTTCAACAGTCTGGATGTTTTAGTCCAAAAACTCCAAAAAGCTGAACTCAGTGTTAATGAATATCCAGTCAGAGAACTGTGGGTCCACCAACTGTCTCTAAGCTGGTTTCCACTGACCAGGGGCCAGATGCACAAAACTGCTGTTTTCTTCAGGATTATAAAGCTGTGGGTTCACCTGGTTCTGTTTCATGAATATCAGTCACTGTGGAAGTGGACACACATACAGGAGCCTCATTTCCACTCCCACAGTGAGACAGAAATGATGTCGACACACCCTGAATCATGTGTTTGAATATCAATACTGTTGTCTGCTTCAGCAGTCTGTCGACCTGTCAGTGAAAAGAGCAGCAAAAAACATGACCAGTTTTACCATCGAGCCACATCCACGAAGCTTCTAATACTATCAGAGCAGCTGTCATTACACAACCACTGAGCGTGGATGTGGCTGTTTATAGTGTGTTTAATGAATCCATCACCTTAACCTGTAAACCATCATATTCCAGTCATCATTATTAAAGGTCAGAAAGATGATCCATAATTTAGATTAGTGTGTTGTTATGGAAAAAAGACTTTACAAAGTGCTTCACAATAAAGAATCTAATAAAAAACAAACAAGCAGGGAAATAAAATGATACCTCTAAAGGAAATAAGAATGATAAAATTATCAACACTAAAGTCAAGTTCAGTTTTATTATTCCTGCAGTAGGGAAATTTGCAAATTTTTAATAAAATGTATTGATTAGTATTTTTGGATCAATCAGTTTGTTTGTTGTGATTGTGGATTTGAAATTGATTGATTGAATTCTAACATCTCTCCAACCACACTGACAAAAAACAGAAGCTGAATCCTGAATGAGACTCTGGAGAAACTTTGTACTTCAGTCAAGATGTAAAAATCTAGTGGAACATGTGCAGCTGTGTTCTCATGAATCACAGTTCAGTGGAGAATCAGTGAAAACACTCACACTTCCTCAGACCAGGTCTCACTCTCTGTGGTCCACCATGATCCACCCTGGAGGAAGAAATAAAGTCAGAATCAACTTCATCCACCTTCACTCATATCCACTATGAAACATGAAGCAGAGCTCCTCAGTTAGAGAGATAGAGAAACAGAGAGAGCTGCTGTTGTCTGTCCATCTGTCCATACCTGAGAGTGTCCAGTCTCCAGTGTGGATCCACCAGTCCAGCAGACAGCAGCTTCACTCCTGAGTCTCCTGGATGATTGTAGCTCAGGTCCAGCTCTCTCAGATGGGAGGGGTTGGAGCTCAGAGCTGAGACCAGAGAAGCACAGCCTTCCTCTGTGACCAGACAGCCTGACAGACTGAACACACACACACACACACACACACACACACACACACACACACACACACACTTTGGTTGTCCACTTCTACAGAGCACATTATACTAACTTACATTCATTTCCTGGAGACCTACCCTAACTCTAAACCTAGTGAGCTTTGTGTCAAAAGGAGTTTGAGTCCTCACAATGTCCCTGTGTAGAGATTATTTGTCTCAATAACGTAATTTATAAGTTATATACACACAGACAAACAAAGAAACATGAACTTACTGTCAGCTTAAATTCTCTAAATTAAATCTAGTTCCACTTTAACATTAGTCCAGTTTAATAATCAGCATGAGATGTTAACAACTGTAACTGTCAGTCACACTAATTGCACATTGTGTTGGTTCAGGCATATCACTGAAGTTGTGCTCGTATTGGTTGACTGGTATCAGCTGTTTTTAGTATTCTTTATAATCATTGGTTTGTTTACAGCTCTTTGGTCAGCAACATTCATACAAGTGTACCATGAGAAGGTTAAATCTATGTGACTAAGTGTTGCTGAGGGGAAGGCTCTGACTGTGATCTTAGTATCCGGACATCCTGGATTTTCTCCCCCCTGATCTGACGTAGGTCATGTTCTTTATTGGACATTTGTGCTGGGGCCTGTAAAAACCTAAATTAACTTAGTGAAGCAGGTAAAACCCCAAGAGAGCCAGACTGAGTCTAACATTGGTGACCCTGGATAACTAGTAGAACAACAGTTTCTCTGTTCTGCACAACAACACTGAACTGATGACAATCACCTGAGTCAGCAAACCTCCTTAGTACAATATTACTACCACAATTTAATGCAAGATCATAAAAATGAATAAAAAGCCTCAATATTTAACTTTACTGTTTACAAAAAGATGAATCCTGACCTGAGCGTTTCCAGTCTACAGTGTTGACTCTCCAGTCCATTGGACAGCAGCTTCACTCCTGAATCCTGCAGGTTGTTGTTACTCAGGTCCAGCTCTCTCAGACTAGAGGACTGTGAGCTGAGGACTGAGGACAGAGCTTCACAGCTTTTCTCTGAGAGGTTACAGCCACTCAGTCTGAAGAGGAATCAACGAAACAAAAGAAACCAATAACAAAGTATTTATTTTTTGTCTTTAGTAAAGACACAGTTAGTTAATCTAGTTTGCTATACTGTATGTGCACATACAGAGCTTTGTTGGCGGCTTTGACCACTGGCAGCAACCTCAGAAAAGCCTCCTCTGAAGCAGAGTATTTCTTCAGGTCAAACACGTCCAGATCTTTTTCTGATGAAAGTAAGATGAAGACCAGAGCTGACCATTGAGTAGCAGAGAGTTTCTTTCTGGAGAGACTTCCTGATCTCAGGTACTGTTGGATCTCCTCCACTAGAGAACGATCATTCAGTTCATTCAGACACTGGAACAGGTTGATGCTTTTCTCTGGAGACAGATTCTCACTGATCTTCTTCTTGATGTACTGGACAGTTTTCTGATTTGACTCTGAGCTAATTCTTGTCTGTGACAGCAGACCTCTTAGGAGAGTCTGATTGGTCTGCAGTGAAAGACCCAGGAGGAAGCAGAGGAACAAGTCCAGATGTCCATTTAGACTCTCCATGGCCTTGTCCACAGCACTCTGGTAGAGATCCGTCAGGTTGTCCCTAAATGCAAAACACAACAAGGATGTTTGTTTGTCTAACAGCAGATTGACTCCAGAGTTGAAGAAGGTCAGATGGACGTGAAGAGCAGCCAGAAACTCCTGAACACTCAGATGGATGAAGCAGAACACCTTGTCCTGGTACAGCTTGCTCTCCTCTTTAAAGATCTGTGTGAACACTCCTGAGTACACTGAGGCTGCTCTGATATCGATGCCACACTCTGTCAGGTCTGATTCATAGAAGATCAGGTTTCCTTTCTGCAGCTGCTCAAAAGCCAGTTTTCCCAAAGACTCAATCATCTCCCTGCTCTCTGGACTCCAGTGTGGATCTGTCTCAGCTCCTCCATCGTACTTGACCTTCTTCAGTTTGGACTGAACCACCAGGAAGTGGATGTACATCTCAGTCAGGGTCTTGGGCAGCTCTCTTCTCCTGGTTTTCAACACCTCCTCCAGAACTGTAGCAGTGATCCAGCAGAAGACTGGGATGTGGCACATGATGTGGAGGCTTCGTGATGTCTTGATGTGGGAGATGATCCTGCTGGCCTGCTCCTCATCTCTGAACCTCTTCCTGAAGTACTCCACCTTCTGTGGGTCAGTGAACCCTCTGATCTCTGTCACCACGTCAACACACTCAGGAGGGATCTGATTGGCTGCTGCAGGTCGTGTGGTTATCCAGAGGCGAGCAGAGGGAAGCAGCTTCCCCCTGATGAGGTTTGTCAGCAGCACGTCCACTGAGGTGGACTCTGTAACATCAGTCAGGATCTCAGTGTTGTGGAAGTCCAGAGGAAGTCGACACTCATCCAGACCGTCAAAGATGAACACGACCTGGAACTGATCAAACCTGCAGATTCCTGCTTCTTTGGTTTCAGTAAAGAAGTGATGAACAAGTTCCACCAAGCTGAACTTTCTCTCTTTCAGCACATTCAGCTCTCTGAAGGTGAACGGAAATGTGAACTGTATGTCCTGGTTGGCTTTGTCTTCAGCCCAGTCCAGAGTGAACTTCTGTGTTAAGACTGTTTTCCCGATGCCAGCCACTCCCTTTGTCATCACTGTTCTGATTGGTCCATCTCTTCCAGGTGAGGCTTTAAAGATGTCTTCTTGTCTGATGGTTGTTTCTGGTCTGACTGGTTTCCTGGATGCTGCTTCAATCTGTCTGACCTCATGTTGATCATTGACCTCTCCAGTCCCTCCCTCTGTGATGTAGAGCTCTGTGTAGATCTGATTCAGAAGGGTTGGGTTTCCTGCTTTAGCGATCCCCTCAAACACACACCGGAACTTCTTCTTCAGGTTAGATTTGAGTTTACGTTGGCAAATTGTAGCATGACTTTCTAGGTGAACAAAGAACAAATAAGATAAATGAATAAATAATAAAGTAAATATTTAATCATTTTATTCCACTAAAGAATGATTCTATTAATATATTTCCCCCCACGTCTTGAGCCTTTATATTCCACATTTTTACATCAAGTTAAATCTACAGAGAAATCCTCTTACTGCTCTGCAGACAGTCAGCCAGCTCCTCCTGCTTCATTCTCCTCAGGAAGTTGAGTGTGATCTTCAGAAATGCCTCTCTGCTGCTCCTCCTCTGCTCTTCATCCTCACCTTCCAACACCTCCTGATCCTCCCTCTGACTCTCTGAGCATTCTGGGTAATCTGGTCTCAGGACTCTCTGTGCTTTCTTCAGCTCATTCTTCACAAAAGTGAAAATGTTCTCCTCCAGCAGCTGGAACAGATGATAAACGGAACATCTCCTTTAAACTGGAAGAACACAACATGTGATTCATAAACATAACAGCATGGAGACTGTTAGGACCTGAATGGTAGCTCAGCATTTAATCTGTGGTTGATGTAGTTGAATAGTAAAAGTGTGATTGTAGATGTACAGACCATAAATATGGAGTCCAGGTCTGGTTGATGCTGCTGGACAGACTGATCACTGTGGACCTCTGAGCTTTTCTGCTGAACTCTGTGGAGAAAACATCAACTTTAAGGAAAATGAAAGACTTCAATCTGACACAATGTAGTGACTGATGAGTTCAAATTCCTCCAGTGATGAAATGAAGATGGCAGGTGACTGGGAGATGACATGAAGGTGGTCTTCCTCAGGTAGAAGTGAAGAAGTGAACACTCTCGTATTAAAAGATGATTCATAAAGAAACGTCACCTCATTATCTCTAATAAGCCTATGTGAGTCATCTGATATTACATTTTTTTATTCAACAGTGTGGAACTTTCTCTGGATCTTATCTTATTTGGTTACACATGTTTTAACAGACATACCCCTATGATATTTTAGAATGATATAAGCTATTGAGTATTAGGCTGTTTTATGATTTGCTGTATTTTATTCTGGTGAATGATGTGGATCTCACTAGTTTGACTCTGTGAGTGGAGGTTTGAGGACACTGTAACATGTTGACACTTCTTATATGGTCATGGTCCATGTATATGATATGATTATTTCCAGATCATAATATGATATGATATAATATAATATAATATAATATAATATAATATAGGAGATAACAAGCAAAGACTGTAATTGTCTACATAGAATAGAATATGAATGTTATAGTCACATGTGAATGTTTAAAATCAGACTTTAGAGATACAGACTGGAAATACTGTCCTGAGGTCTATGGAGCAGATTTTCTGACCAGAGGATGATGTGACATTTCATCACTAACTGACCATTAATGTCTTTACCTGAGGAAGACTTCTTTGATTGGGATGATGTCAGTCATATCCACATCAAATGAAAAAGAGGGGAGAAGACAGTAGTGTTCTGAGAGGTTTTCTTTTCTAAGTTACTCACTACTGAGGTGTTTCTTTTTTTTTTTAGTTGAAAACTTTGTGCTCTAAAGCAAATCGTTAGGTTGACGACTACTCTTACTTTTAATTGACTACAGTCTACAGACTTTCATTTGTGACTGTTGAAGTTTGGATGAGATGAATTTTGCTGCAAGAAAAAACAAAACCACTGAAAAGTAACAAACTTTCTTTTCTGTGTTGTGATTTTAATGTGACTATTGTAGGACTGAACAATAAACAGTTCCATTATTGAACTACTAAGTTCTGGACCAAGACATGTTTCATCTTCTCAGATCCTTTTCTCATGCAGATAATAACAAAGTTCAGTTTTCACTTCTTACCTTCCATCAGCAGGTTGTCCAGCTTTAAAGTCAATAAAGTGACCTATAGACCAATCACTCTTCATGGACACACGGCTGGGTTCAGGAGACTCTGGTCTCTGCTGCTTCATCCTGATTCAACCAAACAAGTGACAAATGAAAAGTAGTTTGTAGCAGACATTCCTGGCATCAGTCACAAGCAATTGAAGAGTTCGTGGTTAAGACATTAAGAGACCCAGGGTGTCGCCCTCCCTGACCTTCCACAATTAAACTATCCCACAGATAGGAAACTGAGATAAAGGATCCTTCTCTCAAAACACAGTCCAGCATTTTATTCAAACGTTTTTATGTAAATTAGTTTTCAGAACTCCAGATCTATATCGTGCAGAAAGGCTGAAATGTAACACGTAAAGTTCAAGTAAGAAGACAGTATCTACCATGTGACCAGACTGCAAGCATCTTCCAGTCATTAAACATGGCATAATAAAGACACCATTGGGAACAATATTGTTTTGTTGTCATTAATAGAGTCATTGTTACTGTTATAGCAACCCCAATATTGTGTTTTGTTGAAATCCCCAAATTTTATTATATATTAAGTAAATATTTATTTAAAAATAAACCTTCAAATCTCTTTTTTGTTACAAGTTTAAACGTTTGGTACTCCACCACAATTTGTTGTCAGTTATCACCACAGAATTTTTCTTACATAGACCGTATATTCTAATATTTGGTACAGAGCCCACAAAATGTGTCAACCCAAAAACTGCTGTTTCATCCCAAAATGTGGAGCTCTACAATACACTGAACCAGCTTCTCTTTCCATCAGACACACTGAACAGATTCATATAGGAAGGGAACAGGGCTCCAGTGAAGACAATCTGTTCTAGTAATGGTGAGAGAGATTGAGAAATTGTGTTTTGAGGACAACAACAACAACAACAACAACAACAACAACAACAACAACTTGGTCATGTTGATCCAAGCTGTCCAACCAGTTCTGTCACTTTTTACTTATGTAGTTTCAGGTTACAATCAGTTCTCGGTCGATTCTATGAACCACAAACAGAAATGCAAATAATCCGTAAATCATTCTCTTTTAACTCCAACAGAAATTCTTATGAATATATACTGTATATATTTTGAAACACCCATTAAGATCTAAAGACTTTTACTGTCCCGTCAAACACAATCACACAACGTGATCATGTCCAAACATTTCCAGATCCTCACCTGCTGAACTCACTTCAGGTGGATTTACAGACACTTTGCACCTTCATGTGTAGAGAAAACATCTGGAGAGAAGGAAATTCTGTGTCTGCATTTGTTTGATCTGAGCATCATGTCACATCCTCTTAAGTTTAGAGTCTGAATGTAAAATAGAAAAACACTGAGTCGTCAGAAACCAGTGTAACGTGCGTTAGTAAGCTAGGAGGTCAGATAAATCACTGATCTGGTGGTGCGTGTCTTCTCTCTGTCCACTAGATGGTGCTAACTGACTAATGACCAAAGTTCAGCAGGATGTAGTGGAGGAGCAGCAATTTGGATCACTTCACATTATTAATGAAACAGAATGTCACAATTCAAAGATCTTTCTACTGTATTTGGTCAAAGGTTCTGTGTTTGGGCCTGTAACAAAACAAACATCCTCATGCATCCTCAGTGTCTCCACAACACAGAGACATCTGTTGACTGACTTTCTTTCTGTCAGTAGGTTCATTGTGCCACATACTGTGCCCTGTAGCAGCTCACACAATCCTTGGATCTCATCTAATGAAGATACTTTACATATTGTTTGTACGCAATTTACCCATGGAACACATCATTAGTGCAAACACAGAATAATTAAAAACATACACCCGTTCGCAAGACAATTATTTATGTAGAAAAGTGAGTCCAAAACACCAACAAATGCCAAACAAATGATGAACTGGAATGAGACCTGCTTCTTTATGGATTCCCTGAGGTTATTCCAAGTAACTATAAAAACCTAACCCCCAACTGTTTCCAGTTCACCCAGTTTAATAAGGATGGACTTATTCAATACAACAAGGTTTTGATTAAAGAATACATCAGTTTCTCATTCCCGTCACTTACATGGCACAAATCGTCAGATTTGGTTCAGGGCTTTTCAGGATGAACTGATACCTGTGTTACAATTTGGTGTAGCATCCTCAAAATTTATTTTATATAGCCAGAAATTAAGCATCTATTTGTTTGACTGGTTAAAGTGCCCCCAAAATCCGCTTGTTATATCAACCTTTCCTAGAGCACCTCAAAAATGTTTCACATTTTCAACTTGTCTGGGGGGGCGGCTCAAGATTGCTGAGGAGCCTTAAGAGGCCACGGTAAACAGTTAACTATTACTAAGTAGCAACAAATTAAAAATGACATAACAACGGTCAATGGAAACCAAAATGATCAACCCATTGAAGGCATATCGTTTCATAGTTGCTCACCTGGATTTAGGTCAGGGGAACATGAGGGCCAATCAATGGCATCAATGACTTCATCATCCAGATACTGCCTACACACTCTGGCCACATGAGGCCGGCCATGGTCCTGCAGCAGGAGGAACCCAGGGCCACTGCACCACAGCGTAAGGTCTGACAATCACTCTGAAGATTTCATCCCGGTACCTAACAGCAGTCAGGGTACCATTGGCTATGACATGGAGGTCTATGCAACCCTCCAAGGATATGCCTCCCCAGACATTCACTGACCCACCGCCAGCCGGTAATGCTGGATGATGTTACAGGCAGCATAACGTTCACCATGCCATCTCCAGACTCTTTCACGCTTGTCACATGTGCTCAGTATGAACCTGCCAATTCTGGTGTTCTCTGGCAAACGCCTTAACACTGCTCCTCCATGCTCTTGAGACTGTGCTGGGAGACACAGCAAACCTTCTTGCGATCGCATGTATGGATGTGCCATCCTGGAGGAGCTGGACTACCTGTGCAACCTGATTGGGCTGCAGGTACCGCCTCATGCTACCAGTAGTGACAAAGACACTAACAAAACACAAAACTAGAGAAGAATCAGTCAGGAAGGATCGGGAGAGAGCAACTGGCTGTGGCCACCACATGTAAAACCATTCCCTTTTTGGGGGTTGTCTTGCTTTTGCCTCTCCATTGCACCTGTTGTCACTTTCATTTGCACCAAAGCAGCTGAAACTGATTCACAATCGTTTGTTCTTCCTAAATAGACGGATTGAGATCCCTGAAGTTTAACTGACTAAGTGTTCCCTTCATTTCTTTTGAGCAGTGTAATTAACATCTCTGCCTGATCACTAAAATCAGAGTTTTCTCTGTGTTTATAAAATGTTTGTTTTAAACATGATTAACATTAACAGTTGGACACAGTTGACAACAATGACCGCACCTCAGCCAAGTTGATCCAAGCTGTCAGACCAGTTATGACACATTTTCAGTAATTAGATTAGATTACAATTAAACTGTAGTTGATTCCCAGAAACACTACACATCAGTTTAAGGAAATCAACTTTCAATCAACTTTCATCATTTAAGCTGAAATGATGCTCTGATTCGGTCAAGTTAAAATTTCTAATGATCACATTTAGAGACATTTAAAATCAAGTTTAAGTCTGATGATTTAAAATCCTGAGTTAACTTAGTGAATCTCATCATAGATTAGAACAATGAACAAACTACTCAGTACTCATTCGGTTCACTTACACTTTTAGAAATCTTGAAGTCTAGTCCCTAAAAAGTTGACAGAACTCCATGTTTTTACAGTGCAACCGCAGTAATAGATGCAAATCACACTCAAAGTCATCAACAATTAACTGTGATAGAAATTCTTCAGAATATTTACACCTGCAAGCATGAGATAGATACTTTAACCCGGTCAATCACCATGAAGAACCATTTCTACTGTCCAGTTAGACAGTGATACAACACAATGTGATCACAGTGATCCTGCTCATCAGACATGTACAGATTTCTCTGGGAGGATTCTCACCTGCTGAACTCACTTCAGGTCGACACACACACACTTTCCACCTTCATGTGTAGAGGAAACATCTGGAGAGAAGAAGCTGCTCGTTCTCCTTCATCTGTCCTGGTGTCTGTGTGTTTGGTCTGAAGATGAGTTACATCCAAGTCTATAAAACATCAGAATGACGTCAAAAACCAGTCTAACCTGTGTGAGGGGAATCCCAGACCAGGTGATGTAGTTTTGGTATTTGTCCACTAGATGGTGCAACTACATGTCTAATGTGCTAAATATCAACTCAGCAGAGAAAGGTGTAATTGAGGAACTATCATTGATAAAACTCAATAAAAGAAACATCAAACACCACTGGAAGGTTCTTGATTGGCAGCTGCAGTTCATTCACACAGGTGAACTATTCCACTAAGGCCAGACACGTGTAGGAACAAGTCATAAAACTGCAAAGCAGGCAGAGACAAAGGCCAGACTCAGCACAAGACATTAAACACCACCTGGAATGTGACTGGAGTGTTACTGGACAGCTATATAGCTGTTGTGGTACTGAAGGACAGATGTGTGGAGGAGCGGTGTCAAAGTCAGGAAACTCTATGAGGACACCAGGTGGAGAGTCAGGGGAGGACAGGGTGTGGAGAACAGATTGTGAATCTGAAGAAGAGAGAGACAGAGCTGTGTCATGTATGTATCAAAAATGACACTAGTTATTTCTGTCCTCTCTCTAGACAAAGAATGAAACCTGATCTCTTGAAACCCACAGACAGCCACAGCTGTCCACCATCTTATGATTAAATGCCTTGCTCAAGATAATGTCAGTCGCTGCTGCTGTGAGACAAGATGAATTTACCTTTTCCACACGGCTTTAAAATCAGAGTTCTGCCTCTGTTTTAAAACCTCCCTCTCAGTCTGTGCCTCATGTCCTGACTGTGGAGCAGCTGTTTGACGCCTCTCCTCAGAGCTGTGAGTTCATGCTGTGCTGCAGCTTTTCCAGCAGGTGGCAGTGTTGTCAAAGAATCACTTCTTTCAGCTTCAGCACTGCACAACACCCAGGATGAAAACCAGCTGACAATGACAGTACATAAATATCTTTATCATCGTTTATGGTCATTTTCGTTTATAAAATCCGTTGGCTTCCTTAAATTCAATAATTCACTCACTATAGTGACCTGTGGGTGGAAACTATTTCTTATCATTTCCCTCTGAGTAATTCACCCAGTCATTAAATGGCCTGGTGAACCTCAGACTGGGGCCAAACATGTACTTGATTTTCATAAATCATAACAATAAAACTATTATCATCATTCATCTTGCCTATTTATTATGAAGCTTTTACTCCCATTGAATTAATGATTTATTTCTCCAGATGTGGAGGGAAATCCTCAGTCAGTCTTCTACCGCAGCTGCTGAGGGTTCAGTAAAAATCAAGCTACTAAAAGAGAGCTAGTGGCATTTCAGAATATGTAAATTTCATGTTGGTATGTAACGTGGCTGGCTAGCTAATATAACAGTTAGCAGCGTTTTTACGTTTTGTTGTATCAGAACTACACAAAAATCACACAGGTTAAAGACGTTCGTAATTTACAGTGTTGCTCAAGTAAGAACCTTTTGAAATACGATCAGTTTTACTGTTGTATTTCCAATCACTGCTGCTGCTGCGGATGGTTCGGTGACGTACACTGAGCTGTGATGTGACGTGACGCCTGTATTAAGGGCAGTGTATTAGTCTGAGAGCGACAGCAGGTTGATTATGCTGCTTCCGCAACGGACTGGGTGAGCATGTGTCGGAAACTAATTCACCTCGATCCTGCAAATAAAACAAGATTCCAGTGAAATCTTATGTGTTTTTCTTGAATTATGAACTACAGAAGCTGCGTGTTCGCTCAGGTGTGACAGTAATGTAAGAATAGGGGCCCGACGAGGCTGCATATGTTCGGGGCCCAGCTTTCTGTGCTACACCAGGATTTGTTTGTAAATGTCAAGTACATCTATTTGCTTTGATGGTTTATCAATTACAGGTTTGATTGGACCAAACTGGGCTCAGTATTTTCATTTTCCGCTCTTTCTAATCACTTCATCAAACTTCACGCTTCTGTAACTTTTCCTGCTGTTTTATTTCATTTTGACGCAGCAGGCTCTGCTGTCCACAACATGGCAGCCAGTTGTTCCAGAAGATGCTTTCTCCTTGAACCGACACCAAACAGCTTGTTGTCTGATGACTAATTCATCTGACTTTATGAATCTGGAGGAAATTTGGAGCTGGCAGAACAATATGCGGTTACATTTGAAGTTTGCATTTCAAATTTCAACACAAACAGATGTTTTTTTTGTTTTTTTTTTTTAAAGTTTTATAGCATCGGGCTACTCTTGAAGTCTCAGCTTTGTAACATGTGGACAACACATGAAGAGCGAAGTCAAACTGACTTATGAAAACCGATCGGCTATTAAAATTAGATCATCCACCTGCTGAATTGCTCCTGACCTTTGACCTCTGTGTAGAGGTGAGGGGACTATTATTAATACAACAGCAATGACCACTAGTGAAACCATCACCCGCAGGGTCACAGGCTCAGCCCCTCAGCCACTGCTGTGCCCTTGAGCAAGACAGTGAATTGACCCAGTCTGGTGAGAAGGCTGTAAAAAGGGGTGTAAAAATTCCAGTGTGTAATATTACAGCTGTGATATATGTGTGACATACATGGACAGAGGGAGGTAGAGGCTAAATGATGAAAAACTGCCCCAATCAGGATTAAAGCTGCTGTAAGATAAAAGCCATAAATACCTTTCACATTGTTAAATGGCACATATATCAACATAAGTAAAAACAGGTCCTGAATCAGTTATTTTGTTTGCAAATGTCTTCATAATGTTGCAACTAATGATTCATTTAATTGTCAATTAGTCTGCTGATTACTTTCTTGATTAATCTGTGAATCGTTTGGATTTTAAGATGACAGAAAATAGGGGATCATAATTTCCTACAGGAAGGCCACACGTCTCTAAATGTCTCATTTCTTCAGACCAACGGCTCAAAACTCAAAAATGTTCAGTTTACAATCACATATGATGACAATAAAAGCAGCAAATCATCACATTTCAGGAGTTGGAACGAGGGAACGTCGTGACATTTTTGCCAGAAAAGCATCATGCACATGATAAATCAATTATCGAAATAGATCCAGAGTCGGGCGACCTGATAGCCAAGCGGTTAGGATGTATACCACATGGGTATAAAAGCCACGAACAGCAAGTTCCCAGTTGGACTCCTGGCTGGACCATTTACTGCTTGTCACTCCTCTACTCTCTCTCCACATCTTCACTGCTGCTGGCCATTAAAAGGCATAAAAAAATATCCTCAATAACAGTTAATTAATCAATGAATTAATTCAGCTCTTAACTGAAAACAGAAACATGAAAAATATGCTTCATTTTTCTGCTAATATTCTGTATCAAACCGCAGGAGTTTACCTCGAAACTGTCAACGTATGTCAATGTCAGTTTTTTCTCTACTAGAACAGATATAAGAATCTATTGCTATATAAACCTTTTATCTCTGCACGACCCTGCTTGCACTTTGGCATCTTCCGAGGGCGGGGGTCTTCCATCTGTTCCAGACTCGCCTGAAGACGAAGGGGGGCAGAGCTTTTTGAAATAACAGGCCAGAGGCTGAGTGGGTTTTACCATTTTAAATTTTTAATGTGGTTAATTCATAGTGTTGGGTACCAAACTCAGTACTTTTAGGGTACATGGGTACTACTGAGTACTACAGTCACTCTAAAGAGTACGGTGAGAAATAGAGAGAGTGTAACTGACGTGACTGACACACACCTGCAGCTTTTTGAAGTGAGTCAGAGCGATGTGCATGTTTGATGTGAAATACAAAGCAGGCCTGAGGAACACCTGGTCAAACACAAACCACATCTATAAGCTGATGGGTCAGTGTAGCGTGTTCCCTGCAGCAGCAGCCTCCTATCAGCGCCACAGAAGTTGAACCCTCCATAGACAACGAAACATGAAACGTCTTCATAATCATTTATCGTAATTAGTTAGCTGTGTGTGTGTCGCCATGGCAAAATGTGGTGGTGGAGACTACGAGCGTTACTACTGTAGCACAACTACCACAGAGGAGGTTTTGAGCACTTTGGTGTCTGTCAGATTTCCTCACCTCCACAGCGTCACAACTCTGCAAAATACAGTCATGAAACTTTACAGGTGTGAGAGCAAAATGAAGATGGGCGTGGTCCGACCCAAGAGTACTGAGTACTGAGTACTGTAATATTGCAGTAACGACTACTGAGTACTCATGGG
Source organism: Seriola lalandi dorsalis (assembly GCF_002814215.2). Classification (NCBI taxonomy): domain Eukaryota; kingdom Metazoa; phylum Chordata; class Actinopteri; order Carangiformes; family Carangidae; genus Seriola; species Seriola lalandi. Next base: position 551,459 of record NW_019525001.1, on the reverse strand, counting down.
TCGGAACTCAGCATGGTGACGAGATCAGAGAGATAGTTTCTGGTTGGATGAAGTTGTTGATGGAGAAAACTGTCTTGTCTTTCACTCTCTCGGTTGACGTTAGCTCAGCAATTTTTACTAGCGTTAGCCAGCCCTCAGCAACTGGCTGCATGCGAAATTCCTCACCAGCATGCTGGCAAGCCGAGACAGGCTGCAGGTTGTAGGGACGGGTTTGGATGTGGAGATGTCTGGAAGTGTGTAAATTTAAAAAATATTATGAATAAATAGTAAAGTTAGATACCAGTACTGAACTCCAGGTACTGGTACTGTATTGGTTCACGTGTGGTACCAAACTCTGTTGGTTTAGTACTTTTATTCTCTTATTGCTGTGTTTTTATGATTGCTATGTGAAGCACTTTGTATTGATTAGCTCTATATAAATAAGGATATTATTAGTAGCACTAAAGGCTGTTTTGCATATGTACAGTTAGCTTTGGTAAATGTGTCTGTAGTAAATGGCTTGTAATTGATTTATTTTGTCAAGATGGTGATGCCTAGAAGGTCTGGGGCCTCTGGGGGAAGTCGTGTTTGTTAAAAGCAGCTAAAAACAGAAACACATTCTTTATACACTATAAATTAGAAAACAACAATATTTTTTTGGTTCTATTCTGAGTAGTTTTCATGCTTGTGGAACAAAACCGTGGGTGTCCAGTCCTGCTTTGGCTCCATATATTACTCATATTCCTAAATAATTTTGGGAGAAAAACACAAGTCTAAACTCAGCCAAAGTCTAAAAGCGATGATTTATGTCAGCCAGTAACTTCATCAATATTAGAAAACTGTGGCGGTTTCAATTCAAAGGTTTTCCAGTGGATTGCCTTAACACTGTCTTGCATGTAAAGTTTGACAATGCATCATTAAGAAACATTCACTTCAAAAACAGTATCATATGCTGGAGCCTCATTATTCGTGTTGATTGTATAGACATGTGTTTGGAGTTTGAAAATCACCACAAGATGCAGCATTCAGTCATGGTTTGTTTTAATGTGTTTAAGTAATTAAAAATCTTTAACAAAATAAATATCCTGCAATAAAATAATCTAGACACATATATGATGCTATACATGTTGAAAGGCTGGTGTTCAGAACATCCTACAAAAGCTAACTGACACATGGAGTTTTGTGGCTGAAGATGGGATAACAACTGAGTTCTGCTCCATATGACCCTTGCCAATTCATCATATATGTATATCATATATAATGAAATATTCCACATCTTAAATGGTGTTTATATTTCAGCCAACATGGAGCACTTTGGGAGGGAAAAAACAGAATGATGTGTTGATTATTATGGGACATCAATCACTGTTTATCTCAGCAGGTGGAGACGTCTTTTCGGAGGGAAACTCCTGTGTGTGTAATCGAAGACGTTTTACTGCTTCATTCAGGAGCAAACCTCTCTGACCAGTTTTCACTTGGCGCCATTTAAAACCACTCCAAGTTTGGACAAAGCTTTGTTGAAGTTCGTCGTTTTCCATCTTTGTGTGTGAGCAGTGTAATACGAAACAGCATGAATGAACTCGGAACGCGTCCGACTGAGGGTGTTAAAAAGTTTTACTGAGTGACTCTGAGCTCATGGCTTCAAAATAACCCAGTGTGATGGTGTATTACTAAATAACAGGCCATTTTTCAACCAACACTCCAGCCTTTAAAGGCTTTCAACACCCCTGACGTTATCCTTCAGCAGTGATACTGAAGCCCGGTCAGCTCACTGTGACCTCTGATCTCCCCGTGGAGAAAAATCTCTTTATGGAGATCAACTGAGCATCATGTAACCGTTGACTGATGAGTTGCAGGAGAACAAACAGGAAAACAGTTCTATAATGAGGGCAAGTATTGAGGACAGTTATTTATTTTTTGTTCCTTACAATTTAGATTTTTCTCTATAAGGAATTTGCATAGAATTATATTCAGCCCTTGATAGTATTGTATGTTTAGCACAGGCAGCACTCAGGGGTACAGAGCCTGCCAGGGGTCATATGGTAGAAATACTGTAAATATCGGCATGAAAATACAAGAACATGCATCAATAAACTTCGTGAATGTATAAATAAACTGTGTAAACAGACTGCTAAACTGCATTGCACGGTTTTTTTGATTTTTGATTTGAAAGATTTTGGAGTAATGCTGTGCAGTATTTGACTGTCAAAACCTGCTTACATTCAGTGACACTGTAAATTTCAGTAATGACTTTTAAACTTTTGACTGGATGTGTAAGTTAAATGTTAAATTTGGGGTGGGCAGTCATTTTATTTTGGCATCAATGGGGAAAATTCCATAAGAGAGTGAGTTTTCCTACTGGCTGTTCTACACGTCAATATCTCAGTACAGGCAGCACTTGCTGCACGTCTCCTGGACAGGTAACAGGCTGCCAACACCATACCCCTGGGATATCTAAATGTTTTGCAGTTGTTGGTTGATAAAGGTAGATTTAACATAAAAGCAGGTGTTGCGTGTCTGTGTCGCATGTTGCTAATAGTTTAGCCTTCTGCTAACTGTAGCTAAAGGGTCACGGCTGCAGCTGGGTTGCGTGCGTATATGAACTGTGTGCATTTGGCCTGTGAGGTGAGAGCGGCAGGGGAGCGGATGTATTTCAGTTTCTGCCTACCCCAGCAGGTCTCTAACACCAGCATGACAGACAGGAGTTCCCATTCATCACCATCATCTCCACAGCCTCACTTTGAGCTGTTCTACATCAAGGGTTCACTTATCTTTGAGTCTGAACGTTGGACGTAAAACATGTGGTGCACAGCTGTCGATGGTGAATGTAATCCTTAGCTTGATATGAAAGCTTTGGCCAATAACTCTTGTCAGAAAATGATATATCTTATAGTCTGTTCCTCAACTGAAAGTGAGCCTGTTAGTTAATATACAAAACCTGTGAAAATACATCTCTAAATACATCATTTATTCTCTCATAAATTACGTATTAATAATTAAGTAAGCCTTGCAGGCTTGTCTAATATATACTCTGCTCTGAGTGGCTGTTTGTCCATTATGTGCACTTTACAGATTATAGTTTATATTTTTTCTGACACTGGTCATTAATTCAGTCTTATTGTCACCTTAAAGTTCCCATATAGTCTAAAGGTAGATGTCCATGTGTTGTTTGATTATAGATCAGGTCTAGGTTCTATATTAATACTGTGAAAGTATCAAAGCCTCAGTCCACAGAGAAATGCACACAGCATGTATTCAGAAACTGAGCCTTAAAACCAGCCGTTAGGACTTCTGTAACTTTGTGATGTCACAACAAAGCAGTCACTGCTCTCAGCCCTGTCCAAAGCCTGGACCCACCATCCAACCTTACAGCATTTGGTATCTCTGAGTGTTTACCTGAAATCTGCTATATTTTTAATGGAGCACTCAGAAAACAGTCAGCCAATCAGAAGAGAGGCTCAGAGCCTCCTCTCTTCTGATTGGCTCACTGACCTCTTGCTACTGGAGCTCCAGAGAGAAGCCTGAGAGAGGAGATGTAAAACTACATTGAGATGGTTTTTGGTTTCTTAAAACCACCAATATATTTTCTTATGGATCAACACAGGAGAAGAGGAACATATGGAGTTTTGAGACTACCTAAACCCAGCCCTTTTATTCTGAAGGTCAGTGGGCGATGTCAGAAGTCTTTTTGGTCTCACAAGCACAACTTGGATGTTTGTGTGTAGTGTTAGTAGGTGTATTTTTTTAGTTTTGGACTGAGCTTGGCAAATTGTTTCCCCACCTGCTTCCAGTCTTTATGCTAAGCTATGCTAACCATGTCCTATCTCTTAACACACAGATATGCATGTTAGGAAATTAATCCTAATTTGTAAATTTCTCACAGTGATGAACTATTCCTTTAATATTTCTTCATCAGGAATGGGTTAGGGGTCAAGTGAACTAGATAAAGTTTCAGCTCAGGTTTCAACCATCAGCCCTTTCGTTTTACTAAAGTCTAACCTTTTTGTTTGTGCCTGAGGAAACTACGCATTCTCTTTTTTACTGCTAAGAAAGTGAGAGGGAGCCCAGTGTACCGTGGTGGTTTTATGGCGGGTGTAAAGGGGCTGTATACTGGTATACTGGCCTGCAGACTGGTTATCTGGTTCCTTTTCCACACACAGCTCCCACAGTGATCAGTGCCATCAGTCCCTGTCACCTCTGGCCCAAAGGCCAGGTCGCCAACAGGCCACTCCCTGCTCCCTGACAGACTGAGGTATACTACTCAGGACATGGTGATGATGATGATGATGATGATGGCCTTGATTCTGTACAGAGTATAGAAATGTGTTTTTGATTATATGTCATATGTGTAGAAGAGAACTATTCACTGTGAGTATACTTCAGTGGAGGGAAAAATGAACATTTGTTTAACAGTCCCACATCTCTTTGTGTCACGTTCACGGACACTTTGACATGCTGGAGGAACAAGTGAAGGTGCTAACAGGTGTAAATAAACACTGACAGCAAACACATAGCTGCTGACTGACCTGCACCGATACTGCGGTGCTGTTGCATGCATTCACGTGAAAATAAAAAAAAATCGTCCAAAAACAAGACATTTTCTGTAAAATTTAGATAGATATATAATTATCTTCATGATGTATACTTCATATTATATTTTACAGCCACTTTCTAAAGCTATAACCGTACGCTGAGCACATTTCAAAACACTGTGAAGCTTGCAGACATGAAACGAGCACTGTGTCCTAATTCCATACGTCACACTGATCCTGAGCAGGTTTTAACAATAAAGCGTGTTCATATAAATAATAAAAATCAAATAAATGGAAGGTGGTGAAAAAGCTCCAAAGAATCTTCAAATCTTGCAAAAAAACAAACAAAAAACAAACAGACTTAATAGTAAGAAAAAGAGTTTGATGTCTCTGTTCAAGTTGCAGTTTGACTGAGTAATGAAGTCGCACATTTTGTTGCGTTATCTGTTTCCTGTAATTTCCTGTTAGTTCGAGTGTGAACATTTTTGTGTGTCAGCTGCTATAACTGAAGAGAACTAGTGAGCAGTATGGATTTGGGACACAGCGACGCTGCGTCAGGTGATCATTACAGTGAACAGTTCATTGCGACAGCACTGCAACCTCTCAATGCAAGAGGGCACTTAATTCACATTGTACTCGTCACAATGTTTAACAGCTTATTCTTTGTTGGACCTAGTGGATGATGAGAGGCCACAGTAAAATAAATTAAGATTTCAGGAATAAAGTCAAGATATTCTTTTAAAGAGAAGGTCGCACTGCTTTGAGAAAAAAGATACAGTTGCCAGTACTTGGAAAAAGTTTGTATCATCGCAAGAATAAACTTTAAAACATACATTATATTTCAAGATGGGGCTATTATTTTTCTAAATAATCGTAATATTTCATTAATTAAATTGTGATTTTAAAATACCAGTATTAATATTGATTAGAAATTATTTTAGGAAAAGTTGTAATTTTTGGAAAATAAAGCAATTTAACTGTGGTACAGATCAATGACTAAGTGTTTTAAGAAATGCTAGACATGTAATCTGGTCTAATTATAACATACAACACATCTTGACTCATCATTTTATTCTCATGATGTCATAGAATATTGTGACTTTTTCTTGTAAAATTACAACCTTATTTCACAATAGAGTTTTATGACCCTCTCTCATACAGTGGTAAGAAATTATATTATATGACTTTATTTCTTAAAGTTATTCTTGAAATCTTTTTTCCTACTAGTGGCCTTAATATTCAGTCATAGAGGACATACAGTGTCTTTGCAATGCTTTTCGGCAGCCCTCTCTCAAATCTCCTGTCAGAGCCTGTTGTATGTGAACACAGATTTAAAAACAGTCCATCACCATTGCAAAAAAATAGATAAATTTAACATTGTAATGTTTGCTGTGATCGCCTTTATCAAACAAGTTTCAAGACTCTGCAAATGCTCTTCTGTGTGGTCAGTGTTTTACTGTTCTTTAGCTTGGCTGCAGGAAAAACCTTTGAGAGATCGCCATCAGGGCAGCCAGACAAACAAAAGGGTCCATGTTTGTTATTTCTGATACATAGAGGACTTCCTTTCAGAAGAGCTGGTGTTACTGTGGCGCCTCATCTCTCTCAGGTCTGGTGTTTGAGTGCATGTCGGCTCCTTTTTTCCCAGAATGCAGCTCTGTATCTCTTCAGTTGTTTGTCAGTCTTCCTCTTCGCCACGACGTTTTCCCCTCTGTGGTAAAAGACAAACAGGATGAGAAACATAATGATTATCGTAAGAGAAACTGCTCTGAGCACGTATATTAATCTTAATCTATGTGCATGTGTCCTTACTGTGTTTGTGTCCGGAGAGAGCAGAAGCTCAGACACTCTGTGTCCTGTGTGTCCGTGCAGATGCAGCGGCCGAGGTCCCTCCTGAGTCGCAGCGATCCAAATCCATAAGGAACCACGTGGCTGGAAGACAGAGTCGATGTTGAAAGATTAGTTTAGGTCTTATTCCCTTGATTGCTTCTGTTTGTATGATGTGATCGTAGTGTGATGAGGGTGTAAACTGATGTTCATGAGATTGTGTGGGACATTGAAGTGGACTCTTGTTGTGTAGATAATTACTGCTTTCAGTTGTAGCAGCCGCCCTTTTGACCCAGAGGCTAGAAATGTCTCAACAACTATTGGATGGATTGTCGCAAAGTTTTTTTCACGTTCTCCTCAGGATGAACTGTAATGAATTCAGTGACCCATCTGACTTCTATCATTGTCTTCTAGCGCCATCATTAGGTCAAGATTTTAATTTGTCCTTGTGGAAGCTCTGTGGAATTTTTTTGCCATCGTTTCTTTTAATGACATCAGCAGTCAGACAATCCGCTGGTAAACGAGTGAAGACAAAAGTGAACAGTTCAATGATTACCCAAACTGTCTCTTGTAGCATCCATCACAGTTTACATACCCACTTCCTGCCTCAACTTTGACCTTTCCCAGCAGGCACCGGATGTCAATGTCATCATGTATCAGAAAGACGTTGGACTCTCATGACATTGGGCAGATGTTGCAAATGAAAATCGGGTTGATGTCAAAACCCGACATTCGCTATATGACATTGTGACGTTTAGCGGATGTTGTGTTTTTCTCATGACTAGAATGTTGGTATTTTATATCAAGATGGAATTAGCATGAGGCCTTTTGGATTTTTGTATCTGAACAACAAAACGAGTCGGAGGCCAGCTGCAGTTTTGAGAGTGGCCCTACAGGTCACTTGGAGAAGTTGGGGTATGAGAACTTAAAACAGTCTTGACCCTGGACTTCTTTGAGTCACTTTGATATTAATTCATTGTTTTAACTTCCCTCAACTTCAACTTACATTTCCAATGATTCTGGAGAGTTTCTAGAAAAATCTAACAACTGTGTCAGTTTGGAGTTCAGATCGTAAAAACTGAAGAAAAAGCAACTCCTGGTATATTTTCTTTGCCTCTTGATGAGTTGATGGCTGTTGAACTTTTCCAAATTGGGACCATGACAACCAAAGTGCGAACTCAAAGGGAAACAACACATAACCCAATTTTAATTATACCTGACAAATATCAGTTTTTCTGAACTACACCAGTGTATGAAGACACCCTCGATCCTCATGGAGGACTCCAGCCTATCCCAGCTGAAACTGGGTTAGAGGTTGAATACGCCCTGGACAGGTCATCTGACTTTTCACAGCTGACAGGTAACTTCTGAACTCACATTCACACCTATTGACAATATAAAGTTGACATACAGTGCTAAAAAATAAAACGTATAATGTAGTGTAGTTAAAGCGCGAGCCTGCACAGAGCTACTCGGTAGCTGTCAGCAGAAGACCTGCTGTCAAAGATCACAGTGAGAATCGTTGCACGGTAAGTAAAAAGTGACCAGTACCATATTGACCCAAACATAGAAACCTTCTGATTACACTGTACGATGACACCTCTCTGTTTCCAACATGTGTTTTTGAGAGGGAAGTCTTACCGTCATCTTGTTGGCAGAGGTTCCCTGAGAGTCCTCATCACTGACGTTTTTTCTCTCGTATAAATGATAGAGAAAATACAACAATACCTAAAACTAGTTGGTGTATCTTATCTCTGTCACAGACGCTTTCTGCTTTCAGACTGTTGAAGCAATCACAATCATTTTCTCCCATTTTTTTCAGGCTTCAGTCTCACTGAGATCATCATCTGTAACAGCTGTAATTCTTGGCCGTTTGACAGATTTTGTCCCTGGTTTATTTTTCTGCAGTAAAGACACTCATCACAAATTTATTTTCTCTGTGGCAGCAGAACACGTTACACCAGCCTCAGAAACTCCCGCAGGTTAAACTGAACAAACCAAACACTTTCAGAGCTGACTGACTCCGAAACACTCTAGAAACTCTACTGTAAACAGACTGGAAACGTTTGTTGGCCAAGCAACATTAAGGCTGCAAACAACCCATGATGCAACACTCGGTAGGAGACCGTGTTACAGTGGCACTCTATCTGGTGTGTAATCTAGTCCTTGAATATAAGACAAGCCTCTCTTTTCAAACAGAAAAATATATTGTCTTACATTTGGTTACATTTTGTTGAGTCGTGATTCAGGTTAATGTTGTGTTAAATTTCCCAGCAATCCTTCAGATGCGCTAATGGATGATAGCGTCACTACAGGCTAAGAATAACTGAGGTGATTTATTGTCTGGTTAAGCGTTTGTTAGTGCAAGTCTGATCTATGTTAGTCATATCTGGAATACCTTCTTGGGTTTCCCATATTTCACCGCTGCAGTACGCTCACTACCAACATGCCAGACGAGCTTCTTTAACTACTCTGTAGCTGCAGTGAATCATCGCGCCACAGATCCATCTGGTGCCAGTCTGACTGCCGTGACGGCCCGCAACTGGCTTCAGGTTATAGGGGGGGGGGGGGTCCACGGCTGGAGTACTGGTGGAGAGGAGAGAACTGCCAGCAGATGCCAGTGGCTTAACAGCACTACATTTATGTCAGAACAAGGGTTTGCCTTAAAATAGAACTGAGGTTTCTGCTTTATTGTTTGTGAAATACATCATTTGTGTCACATATTTGAACTCAGATTTCTGGAGTGAGCAGTTGGACCGGATTAAGTTTTCTGTCTAGCTGTGACAAATCATTTATAGTGATCACAACGCTGAGACACTTTGTGCTTTTTTTTTTTTTTAATCAAATGGCAACACATCTGGATCTCATTTCCACTCTGTGGTCAGTTGTCACCCTTTCATCTCCAAGCCTCCCTCCATCGACACTCTCCCAGCTCCTGATGCTAATTGCTAAAAATTATAATTCACTTTCTTTCTCTACAGTCGCTTGACCTTTGTGACGGCTTCACTTCCACCTTTATGTCTTCACGTCTCTGTCAGGGGCTCAGTGAGCTCCTCCCTGCACTTAAAGGGATGAAGATATCTAAGTGATCTGAACTTTTGAACTGCAACTTGATGAGTTATGGCTCCATTGGACCCAAATCCTGTTGAATTCTTCTGTTCTCTATACCTTCATTCAGAGCTGTACTTACTTATGTATGACTACAGTCAAACAACAGCACTGATACTGGACAATTCTATGTTCCAGTGATCTTAACGTTTTAAAACTTCTTCTGCACACGGCAGCAATGATTCAGGTTACCACGGTTACAGTACCTGCACATCTTTGGTGAGATGTTTTGTAAACTTGTGAACACCTTAACAGGTGTTTGTGTCAACCAGATGAATGTTAGTCCAATATTCACTCTGTTTTAGCTCTGTTTTTGGTCTCCACCACAAAGACCTCCTGAGGGAAATATCTTTAGCAGCTAAATGGCTAAATGCTCCACTACAGTGTCATTTCATGCACTGTTATCAAGAAATGTCCATTTAAGCTGCTTTCATGCAGATGTTTACTACAAACTAAGAACTTGTGGGATGGTCAAACAGTGTTTTCTTACGGTAACACTGCAAGTTACACAAGTAAGTAGACAAAACACAAGAAACAACATCATCAACACAAAAAAGTGACGAAGCCGGCTGAGATGCACTTGCATGGATGTGTTATAATGCATCCATGTGCACTTGTTGTTCAATGCCTTTGACTTTAAAAGTCAAAACAAGTGCGTCCCAGCCAGGTTCATCTCTTTTTAGTCCCTTGGAGACATTTCCGTTGTATGTGAGTATTTGCAGCTCATGTGTTGTCGAACTGATGAAGGTATTTTCTGAATTTGTATGTGTTTTGTCTATTTGCATGTGTTTTCTTAAGATGCAGCGTGTTGACCTCTCAGGGACACCATAGTTTTGGGCATCTATAAAAATTAAAGTATCTATAGATAAGATACGATCACATGGCAAATTAAAACACTGAACTGAACTATGAACAATGTTCATATGAACTATGTGATAAAACGCCACATCATACATGTAAATGAGCTAAAACACGCAATAAGGAATTAGTACTCTGGCAATTGCGGACTGTGTATGTACTATGTGCTGTATAATGTTTTCTTTTAATATTATATGTGTATTTTTGTCACACATATGTTTTCATTCTATGTGTATCTATGTATATACAGATTTCTTTTATCCGATGTTCCTGATTCTGATTCTAACATCAGGATCGGAGAAAGTGGTTCATAGTATTTAGACATATTATAACACTGTCAGAGTTTGGCTCTCACAAATGATGTTCATGCCAAAAAAAATAACATGTTTTATGTTGTCTGGCTGGATGTTATCTTGGATAAATGTGTCCACCAAAATGGCAGAAGTTATGTAAACTGTATTTGTTTGAGTTAACCAAAGGTGATTTTCATTGCTGAAGAGGCTTGCTGTTGTTCATTAGCTTGTCTTTAGTTTGGATCACAGCCTCTTTGGATTGTTATGGAGACATCCATCTGTGACTGAGAATAAAGCTCCTCACTGATTTCAATGTATGTTTACACTTGTGAGAATGAAAATCTACAACAACGTATCTGTAATTTAAAAATATGCATGAAAATCTGATTTCAACAATAACATTTACACTGAAGAACTGAGTAGTTTTTAACCGTTTCAGTTAGTTAGTTAGTTAGTTAGTTAGTTAGTTAGTTAGTCAGCTAGTTCATTTTCTGAACTGTGCCCATCACGAAAGGACGTCCCTTAAAGTACAAGTCCGGTGTTACTTTATATTTTTGTTGGTGTCAAAAAAATACCATAAAAGAAAAATAAAGAAATCCAACAATGCATTAGTCCTTCTCTCAACACTTTCTGACTTCCCTCCTCTGTCTGTGGCTCTCAGCTTCAAGCCCACCGGTTCCTCCTGAAGACGTAAATCTTTAAAAACACATCACAAGTGTATATTTTATTTCAGTTTGAAAACAGCTAATCACTGTAGTGTTAATCAAATAAACAGGAGGAAATAACACATTTTTGGGGGCTATATTTAGCGGCGGATTAATCCTCATTTGGTTCTCTAGTGAGTATTTATGGCAGCAGGACAGTGTGTGTGGGACTGAGTCTAAATAAACTACATGTGTGTTGGTGGTGATGCAGGAACATGTCACCCAGTGCAACAGGGAGACTCACTGAAGTGATTTTAATAGTTTTTGGAAACAATGGAGCTCTTCGGCTCAGAGGAAGAGGAGATATCAGGCTGTGACACAAACACAATCCTTGTTATTAGGAGACATTCAGTGTTCGCTCGGGTCTCCATGCGGGATTCGTTGACTTGGAGAAAAAATAAGGAAATCACCCAACTCGCTGCGTCAATTATGTTAACTAGTTTACATATTTAAACTGTCCTATTTTTAGCAGGATGTGAAGCAGCACCCAGGAGCTCGCTGTCGCCCACAGAGTTCGGTGGTGCAGTTAGTCACGGTGGGCACCGCCACTGCTGTTTAGAAGCTCTTTATGATGAAGGCAGGGAGATTACATTTTACCACACTACTATGTTTAGACTAAACTAACAATCTGAGACTTAGTGAGAGGGTCCCACCACTGCAGGAGCTGTTTTTGGATCATCTCTGGAAGCTATTTTGGTTACGTCTCCTCTCCCTGAAGTTAATTAATTTCAAATGGGACATGACAGGAAAAGCCTGAAGTCCGCTACGCTCTGGAGAAATATAGTTTATGTATTGCGAAAAATATTTGCACAGGTTAGTTGAAGTTGTTAAAATCACTGATGGTTTGGGTTGGATCAGATTAATCTAGGAATAAGCAACAAAAGGCAATTTACATTTTCAATAAAACTCATTTTGAACAATATATTGTATGTACAATAGATTTTTCCTAATTTTTACTTTTTAATCCTCAAACCTTCATTTGAACAGGAGTTAAATCAATTATTACAAACCCTTCTCATTTTGATTCGACTATTTAACGTGAACTGGGCTCATGAAGTTCTTGTAGACACTGAAATGGGAGCAGGCTGTGAGAAGTTAAGCGCTTGTGGGCAGATCAGGGTCGGACCACAGTGATTTCAGACTCTTTGAGGTCTTCCTGCTGGGTTCGAGTTAAAGGGTTAAAACGGGCTATTTAGAAAAAGCAAGAGGAAAGACGGCAGAAATTACCCTTCGTTAGCAAAAGGTGCGCTTTCTTATTAGCGCCACCACATCTAACTGCTTACTCATTGCTTGTGCATACGGAGCTAAAATGAAGTTAATTGCTACCAATTGTGAGAAGCGACGTGTGCCTGGTTCCTGTCTGAGGCCAGGCGAAATATGAAAAGGACTAGGACATGAAAAATAAAGTTTCTCTGGTGATGAAATGATACTGAGGTAAATGTAAAAGTCTCACTGTAAAGACATTAAAGTTGAAAACACCACGGTATAGCAATATGTTGATGTCAGTTTTGCTATTAATGTGTATCATATAACAAAGCAGTGATTAAACCTTTATGCAATTCAAGACACGTCACTCTTCTCGCCAAAATGTAAAACAATACTGTTCTTTCTGGAAATTATGTTTGGAAAAGTGGAAATTAAATGTCTTGTGAGTGTTGCATTGTGGGTGGTTTGTAGCCTTAATGTTGCTGGGCTAGTGAGCTTCTTCATGTCAGTTTACATGTCAGTGAGTCTTTTAAAATTTGTCAGCCCTAAAAGATTTTAGACGGCACGATTTAACCTGCAGCAGCGCTTGAACGCTGGTGTCTAATGCATTCTGCTGCCACAGAGGAACCAGGTTCCTGTTCGTCATGAGTGACAACATTTAACATCATGATAAAGTTCAGCCCAAATATCACAATATATGATATTATCACCAGGGGGTATTCAGGGGTTAATAATAAAACTACATTATAATATAATTGTATTTCATGTTTCAGGTGTACTTTTTAAATTATGCATAATTATATTCTATGTTTCTGTGTTTCTATGTTGTGTTTTATGTTTCAGGTATAAACGATGCTCCCACTAAAGCGCTGTCGAAAGTTTTATTTGTCACATGCCAATGTATGATGTACATTAAAAAAAGCAATGAGGGTGAGACACGGCAGCAGGGCACACTGTGCAAAACTGCAAAACTGCAAAAAATAAAGAAATAAAGAAATAAATTGCCTATAGCGTGAAATATATGATATTCGGCAAATTCAAATATTGGCCCAAGCCTAGTTCCTGTCAAGTGAAAACAAGGTTAAAGCTTCTCCATGATGTAATGAAATGATAAGGATGCAGTCCATCAAACTGATAACTGCTGATTCTGACCACACAGAGAGAGTGGGGTTTATTTTTGACCTCATGTCAGATTTCATTTTTTATGAGAGGCTTCAAAGGAGGTGTTAGGGTCTTATTCAAATGCTCTGATGTAGTTCGTCTTGAAATGTGGACTTTGCAGGGTGAGGCAGCTAAATTGGGACGTATCTTGTTTTCACATCTTCCCTCGTGTAAAGAAGTCCAGATGCAGGCAAATGACGGTATGAAGTAAAATGATCTGAAGGATAGAAGCCATGGTTTGAATTGATCCGTTATTCATCAGCGCTACATGCACTGATATATGGGTTACACTAACTGTGTGTGATACATCTGTGATCGATGTTTATACGGAACACTGAGCAACATAAGCCCATGAGTCCAGTCATTTCCACTCCAACAAATCTCTATAAGAAAGCTTTTTGTTTTCAGGACTCATGTTTTACATTTGCCTTGACAACATTGTGTTCATACTGTGTTTTAGAAGAGACGTGAACACCGTGAAGCCAACTACACCCTTTTCACTGATTTCATATCGAATCAACAGGGTAAAGTTGAATTGAATTTTCATTGAAAACAAAAATGGACTCTTTCAGTTTAAAACCAATGGCATGAGAGGGGAGAATATTTACAGTATATTGAATGAATATAATGGCACTAACAGGAAAACTGAGCTGGTGCAAAAACACAGTACTGGCACGTTTCGACTTAATCATTACCTGAGAACTGGTTATGAGTTTGATCATTGTACATTTTCCATCTGTAAATCAAACGTTCTAGAATAAATTCAGAATTGTAATATATGACATATGTCCCTATAGCAAGAGTGATGTTGCCATGTATGTTAACTATAAGGTGATATATTATCACATATATACGTCCTCTGCATATATGAATACATAAATGTATAGCATATATGAAATACCCATAGTAAACATGGTACATTTTCAAATATATATATATATATATATATATATATATCATATATCATATATATTTATTATGAATCTTAATGGTGTAACATATATGTTAATGATATACATGTAATTTACATATGCAAGTTTATAAAAAAAAAACATACATATAAAATTCTATATGCTTATATGTTATATATTACATGTCTATCTTCCCATTCTAGGACAGTGCTCTGAGCCTTTTGGACCCTACTTCATATAATATTAATATATATTGACAGGCTTTGGGATGGATATATATCTATGTAACATACACTGTGTCTACAACATAAACATACATACATAAACAAACATACGTACTTGTAGGGACTAGACATATACGTAAAATTACATACAGTATAAAGCCTATTATAAATTGGAACAATTTTATATAAATTAAAATATGCGTTTTTATTTTATATGTGTATATAATTCATATATGGAAATTCATATCTGGAAATTCAACATTACATTTGTGTATGGGCAAGATCATGGATAATATGAACTGTGTTTTTTAATACGGATGGTTGGCTCTGCTTTCAATGAGCCTATTATTTTCTGTCCTAAAAACCACTGATCTGGCAAAACAGTGAAAGTTTATCTTAGTTTTGGACTGCAGCTGCTGTGTGTGAAGTCTCTCATCCTCCCTCAGAAACCTCCCAGCTACTGCAGCAGGGAAAACGTTGTACATCCCTCTGAGGTTTCGGAAAGATAACTGATCACCTCTTCTCTTTGTTTAGTTTTATTAGCACATCCTAACACTGTGAAAATTAGCACAGCGCTCCAGAGTTACGTTACTGTGGAAACAAACCCTTTAAATGTTTAATATTCCTCTCTTGCTGACAATAAACTCACCTTGGAGTGTTGACCCAGACGATGCCAATGTGGCAGAAAAAAATGCACTCTTTGTCTTTCTGGTTCTCGCAAGAGCAGCGTTTCTCCCGCCGGTGGGCTGTGTGGGTGAGCTGCGCCAGGGGGCCGTCCTCCACTGCAGGGCTTGTAACAGAGAAGGCAGAGGCTGGAAAGCACAGGTGGAAGAGGGTGGTTAGAAACTCATCTTTATTGTATAGTATAAATTATTATCCATTTAATTACATTTCTGTTTGTATTGGCCAGAGGATTTGAGAGATGTCTAGTCTCTCTTTTTGTAAACTCTGTGGGTCATGCTCTTATAAAGAACAGGATAATCCTTAAAGTTAATCCTTGAACTTTGTTTTCATCAGCTGCTGTTTGCTTACAGACGTACCAGAAGTGGTCTCTTAGACAGGGTTCCTTTGCAAAACCCACATTTTTATTTAGGATTCTGTTCAAAAATGCTGTTCACTCTACAGCTAGGCCGTCTGGTGGAGCTGCACCAGAGGGCCCTTTACGAAGCAAACAGTAGAAAAGCTTCGTAAAACTGCTCGCAGCCTATTAACAGTGACTTGGCTCTTGGGATGGTGATGTCCATTGGATGGTGCACCACATTGTTCCAGACTGAAATATCTCAGCTTCTACTTGATGGATTGGGAAAATCTTTGTATAGACATGCTAAACACGTTAGCATGTTGATGTTAGCATTTACTGAAGTGCAGCCTCACAGAGCTACTTTCTTATCAAGTAAAATGAAGACCTGTTGGTTGCACCAGATGAAAGTTGGGTGGATCAGCCAGTAGAAACCATGAATGTATGTGTCAGATTTGATGTTGTTCCATCCAATAGGAGTTGAGATACCTGATTCTGTGTTGGTTTTTTTTTGACATCACAAAAAAAACCTTCCTATTTTTTCCAAAAGTTACTTAACGCATCTAATGTTTCAGCCAAAAGTTCATCATCAGGGCAGAATAATATCATCATCCTGACGTATCACTAGTTGTTACGGTAACCCTCTCTCCTAGAATTTACACTTCTGTGCAAATAAATTGAAAGGGAAATACGTCATTTTTGAAAGACTGTAGCTACATTTATTAATGATAGCAGAGTCACGAGGAGGTGGTGCTCAGGACTGTCAGACCGGAGATCAGGTTCACATCCAGAATCCCGTCTGTGGTTTAGGCAACAAAAACACTTAAGTTTAGGCACATCCAAATGTCTAAGGTGCAGGTGCTTCCGAAAGTGTCACTTCAGTCTTGAAAAGAAGAATATCCTGCACGCGGGTCCGGCTCAGCATCACAATTTATTGATCATCCTAACGTTTCGCTCTCTCTAGACCTTTGTCAGAAGTATTTTGCTACTATCTTTCTCACAAAGGTCCAGAGAGACCGAAACATTGATCAATAATTTGTGATGCTGAGGAAGAGGAGGGTGCGGGATATTCTTTTCATGATGAAGTGTAAAGAAACAGGTTGTGTCTGAAGTCTCACTACAAGTGATGTTGTTCTGTAAGATCAGATGTTTTGGTGGGAAACAAGCACGTTGTCTGTGGACACTTTACTGATCTGTTCAGTACTGACGTATTTGCAGGTTAGTTGTATGGAAACATCATTTCAGGAGATGGGGTTGGACCCTCAAGACTGTGTGACCCAACTTTTCCTCTTAATATCGGAAACAACTCTCAGCCGCTTCCCTCTCGGCTGCACAACAACCACAGCATGAGCAGCACTGTTACACTGTAATTCCCTACACCTCAACACACACTCACACACTTACGTGCACACATGTACATACTTAAAAAGTGCACACACACACACACACATACATACATACATACAGGGGGCCCATAAAGCCCACGGAGCCCACAGACAGCCTTTGATCCTGCGCTCAGTGCACACAGGGTAACGTTTCGGCGTCTGAAGAAGGATTTACACTATTTACACATCGGGACAAAATAACATCTTCTCACTATAAAAAGTTCAAGTTCAAGTCTGTTCTTTTATTCATGTAAAGTCTTCAAAGAAGCTTTTATTTGTCCAAGACGCTCATGTCCCAGCTCCACAAAAGTCCCAGGACACCACAGTGACTGTGGACACTTTACGTTTTTTGTATTTTGTTTACAGCAATTTATCACGTGTAATGGCTTCAAACATAACTTCAAACACAACCAACAGTTGAGGCCGCAGGTCAGAAGTCTCAGCTCAGAAACAAAGAGTAAAATATGCCCTCAAAGTGCTCAGAAACAGAAATGTGAATCCCAAACAAGAAATAAGAAGCTTGGCAAATAATCGTAACCAGTTCATGGAGTTTGCTCAGTTGACATCAAGTGCGTAAGTCAAGGATCTCAGTCACACATGGACAATAAAAGTCGAAAGACAGAAGTTTTTATTCATCCGCGTCCAAAGTGAAAGAGACATAGTGCTGATGTGCATGATTCATGTGACATAAACGCCACTCGTCACTTCCAGGAGTTTGTCTTTATTGTTAAACAACTCAATTGCTGTTTTATACTTGATGTGGAGGTTTTTTACCGGGAGCCTCTCCACCTCTCTAAAACAAACTGACCTGATGAAAAACAAGTGTTTAACCAATTCTGTCAACTTTTGGGGATTGAAACTTGAAAGCCTTGTCGGTACGAGAGAGAGAGAGAGAGAGTTAGCATTAACACGACCACTAACACTGTGTCAGCCAGTTACAAGCGAACAAACAACATGAACAAATAAAAGATGCTAACTACGCCAACCGCTCTGATCCGTCTGCTAGTCTCTGGTTCTGGTCTCAGACTCCTCTTCTGAGTCTGGGTCTGACTGAGGCTCAAACATGTGGCTGAGTCTCTCTGATGTTTCCTCCTCTCACCATCTTGATGCTCTCTGCTCTTTCACCTGTCCACCTGATGGTGAGCATTTTCACTTTAAAAAAGTCCGGAGAGGAACTTTAAAAACACTGTATGAAGCAGCTTCAAGTTAAAAATCAGCTGTTTATCTTCAACCAACTCCAAATATTCACATAACAGCAGTGGATGCAACATGCATTCATTTTCTTTTCTTTTTTTCAATTTCCTGGAAATGTACTTAAAATCTTCACTGTTCGGATGGAAAGCGAGGACTATAGTTCACACGGCCCGTGCTGCTCCTGCAGGTCTGAGAAATTTTTCAGTTTATAGGTCGGGTCTCAGTGTTCACCTGCACCTCTTTGTTCAAAAGCCAGGTAGATGCGTCAGTCAGTATAGCTGCTCTCTGCCAGACACAAATCACTGGTGCATCATAAAGAAGCAGATATGGAGAGAGAATAATGGAGCAACTGTTCTGCCCGGGCATGTGTTCAGTGACTTCAAACACACAAGAGAAACATGCTAAATGAGGCCAGGTGATCTTCTCCTCTTTGATCCTGGTTCTCCTTGTCAGAAACTTGACATCAAACTTAGTTACAAGTGTGAATTAACAACTCTTCAAGTTTGTAGGTTCCTTGATTGTAATGGGGTTGAGAACCACCCAACGCCAAGTGTTGTATTATTACTGACATGATGTCATGGTGGTTCAACACAAGTACATGCTAAGACACCAAATTCCTGGAAACTCCCACCTACCACAAGAGGCTGATAACACTGATAATTACCAGTTTCAGGCTCGACCCCGACTTCCTGACCTCACTGCAGGGTCAACGACACTGAAGTCTTCACTTTAATCTTTTCACTGTTGGGACTTAATGAACTTAGACCTGAGGAGGAGGATGAATGGGGCGTTTGTTCAAGCAGGAATGTCTGAAAAAGCACAAGATGATTGTTGATTTCAAAGATAAGAAAATTACAACCTATAGAACATCAGCGCTTTTTTGTACATCTGTACTCACAGCTTGGACATAGTGTATTACCAGCCTGTTCCAGATCAATTTAAAGTGAAACTATTTATTTTGCAGATTGGAAAATGAACCCTGAGGTTTCAGAGGAGAACGTCACGCTGCCTCCTTATCTGAAGCTTGCCTTGCAGCACAAATACACAGAAAATAAAGACAGCCTTACAAATGGTTTGCATGGTCATGTTTGGCACTGCCAAGCCAAACTCGGTTGAGCTGGGCTGATGCGGAAGAGAATGCTACAGGTTTTAATCCATTTGGCATGGGGATGTCGCGCTTCTCATCCACAGGCATCACTTATCCTCCAAGAAACACAGAAGCACAAAACAGACCTTCAGTATCCTGATAAGAGCCACCTGGTAGAGCGCAGAGCTGGCTCTGGTTTATACATACAAGGTTAGATAAGCAGGATGGAGGTTCAGCTGCCTGAGCAGAGAAAATGATCAGGTGACTAAAGTCAAATTTTAATATGGTCCTTCATATCCTAACATATCCACAGCCACTAATGATAGACAAGAAAACTTCCAAATCATTTTTTTCTCCATTCCAGAGAAACATAGATTGACCTTACCAGATGAAAAGGTTGTATCTTTACATTTTCCTGACAGGCGACAAAGATGGTCGTACAAAGAATTTACCGCCCTTTCTCAGAAGCGACAGGAGAGTGATGCTGTTACACTGACACATGACCTGTTGAGGTGCAGGCTGAGATGAACAGTTCAGTGTAGAAAGCATCTGACTCCGACACCGGTGGCCGTGGTTCACATCCCATCTTCTAACAGTCGACATTGGTCTCTTTTAACCACGGCCGTCATCTTTCGGCGACCTTAATCAAGCAGTTTCAGATCCCAAACCTTAACCAGAGGACTGGCACATCAGAACATTCAGAAAATGACACTTCAGTCTCCACTGGTCACCTGGCACCTGCTAAGAGAAATAGTCTGACCCATAACCCACGACAAAAAGTAAAAAAGAGGTATTTTTTTTCTCCACAGATTACACAGTGTTAATTATGGAGCTTTAGAGGAGTTGATAGGTGGGCTTTGTTTTATCTTTGTACAAAGTCAGGCTTGTGAGGAGAAACCATACTACAAAGTGTAAAACTTCAAACAGAGAACAAAACTGTGACCAACTCAAACTGACATACATGCATTACCACCTCTCCTGCCATAACACACATTAAACACTGCATCCAGCTGTGCGGTGGCTGAACTTTCTTCTCCTAAAAAAAAAAAGCACCTGAGGGAGTCTCAGACTGTGATTCTCTGGTCTGATGAAACCAAGATTCAACTGTTTGACCTCAGTGCCATGTCTGGATGAGACTGGTCAGGGTTGAGGGAAAGCTGCGCAAAGTACAGAGATATCCTTAACGAAAATCTGGTGCAGAGTGCTCAGGACCGCAGACTGGCCCGAGGGTTCGGACAGCCAAGACAACGCAAGGGTGGCTTAGGAAACAACTGTGAATGTCCTTGCGTGGCCCCAGTCAGAGCCATGACCTGACCATAATCGAACATCTGGAGACACGTGACAATGTCTGTCCACCGACGGTCTCCATCCAACCTGACAGAGCTCGACAGGAACGGCGGAGAACAACGGCAGAACATCCCCAAATCCAGATGTGCAAAACTTGTCACATCATACCCAAGAAGACTGGAGGCTGTAATTGCTGCCAAAAGGTGCTTCAACTAAATACTGAGTAAAATTCAGTTTTCAGTTTAGTTTTTAAGTCTGCAACATAAAGTGTGAAAAAGCTGAATGCACTGAGTCACTCCTGGTTTCCCCACCATTCAACTCTTCATCAGTCATCGAGTTTGTCAGCTGAGAAAACTGAACTTTAATCATCACCTGTGGTTTTGTTCTCAGCAACATCAACGTATTTGGGAGACTATTCACCATTATTTAATATTTTTTTAAACTTTGGCAAGTCACTGAAATTTATATATTTTCACGAGTGAAAAAAAAGTGTGTGAAAAAAAACCTCTACAGTCAGAACAGAATGTGAGTGTACAGTAACCCATGAACCTATGAACCCATGAAGCAGCTGCTTAATCACTTCCACCTCACTTGAGTCATCACACATGCAGCAGTGGTTAACTGAACAAATGATTTCATTAATGAAAAACATAAAGTCAAGCGGCAGCCTGACTTTAGAGACTACACCCAGACACCGATCATTAAGACTAAACAGGATCGCCTTGCAAACGCTTTTGGTGATACGAGGGCAGGAAAGAAAATATGCAAATAAGCGAATGAGAGGGTTTTTTGAATGTAAAAAAAAAATTGCACCTGGTTATAAAACAAGGGTTTCCAAAGACTTGCAGGTTAACTGGTGAAATTGCTCATAGATGGGAATGTGAGTGTGACTGTCTGTCTCTACATGTCAGTCAAGTGACTGACTACTCTGTGACCTGTTGAGGCTATGTACTGTCTGCGCTTGACTGACATGTCCTTAGATCTTCCACCAGTGAAAGGTGTAATTTGTTCCACACTATCATTCTTATTAGTAGGAGTCCAGTGACCTCATATTTACTGAAAACACATGGCCTTTCATCTTGGAGGGGCTGTCGAGGGGCCATGTGTCAAATCTAGGTTTTAGTGCTATATTATTTTAGTTTATATTGTGCTTACATGTTGCACTAATCTTGCAGAATGTTGTATTTAAGCCTTGGGAACAGGTAGTAGGGGTCAGGTAATATTATTCCAACGCAGTAGTAGCTTGGTTACAAAGCAGAAAGCTTCTTCACAGGTTATATTTTCAAATGTGTAGCTCATTGTGTAAAACAAGGTACGAACATGTACAGACACAGTTGGGGGTTGAGTTCTGCGCAGCTCAAACAGCCCTCATTAAACTCACATTGAGGTCAGAGCATGCTGGTCCTGGATAACTGCGCCATCTACATGACTGATACCACATGCCCATTGTCTGCCACCGACAGACCACAATGTGTGCTATAACAATGTGAACAACAACCCTGGTAAACATTTGAATCCATCACTCAGAGCCGGCGGTTCCCACGTCGCTGTGGCCAAAGCTTCGACAGCGCTAGCGGCTCAGAGAGCAGCTCCCAGCAGATGTGACAGCGTTAAAACAGAGAACAAAGATGTTAAAGCAAACACCACAGACCCTTGACTACATGTTCACGGTCTGTTAATGATGTCAAAAGGAGAGAAACCGCATATAACAACATTGCTCCCCTGGTCGTAAGAAATCACATTGTGCTTAACTAAATTATGAAGTTATTTAATGTTCTGGGAGCCAACGGCAGGAAATACAAATCTTGGGAGGAATATTATGGAAACTCAAGCCAGACTGGAATCATTTTGTAACATCCTCACTCAAAAGTAGAGATGTCGCCATTTTAGACAGTGAAACAGCTGCAATGATAGAATCATTTTCCATTTTAAGTATAGGTCAAAACACTAACTTGGTTATGTGCGAGCCTCCTTTGGTATGTGACATCAGACTGTAAGCTGAAAGTTGGCAGTTTATTGTTTTCTTGCTAAAGGCAATGCATCAAACTTTATATACTTTTTCCTAGACATTAGATTCCCATCTCTGCTTTTGGCACCCTGTCAGTCCTCCAAGCAGCCCTGAGTGCAATGCATGCTTCCTTTTCTCATAATGTCATTTAGTGTTTTCTGGTCTTTAGGGTCAGGTATATACAAGCCATAAGGCTCCATACTCTGTATACATGTGCAAGTACTCATGCAAATGTCTGTGGTAGTTTGCATCTGTGGCTCCAGACAAAAAAAAAAAAAAATTGTGGGAAAACCCAAGAGGCAAAACCCCTGTTCAGGCTCCTACATTGTTTGGAGACTGCCCAGCCAAAGTTTAATTTCTTGCCCTGTTATGAGAGAGAGTCTGCCTGGCTCCACGGGGTTTGACAATATTTGACAATATACAGGCGGATCAGCTGACTAATCCATGAGCTGGCTGTTTGAATTGGCAGAAGTCACTGCAGGTACAAGCCCCCCAACAACAAAAGATTCGGTACAACGTAACTGCTTTCTTCACATTTCTCAGCATCCATACGCACCTATGGAGAGGTACTGAAGGTATGCATCGGTATCATGTAAAGTAGTTAAAGAACAGTCTGATCATGTCATGTCCATTGTGTTGTTCTAGCCTTGGTTCTATTTTCTTGGGAGGCAATAAAGGTGCTGAGGCAAGCATGAAGGCCAATGTAAACTCTCTGCCTAATTTGGAGTTTTTGAAGCCCAAATGTCTCCAGTTGGAATCCCCAGACAGGCTGGAAAAATCTTTTTGGACTGATGGGAGTGAAACAGGCCCTCCTCTTCATCAACAATCCCAGATGAGCCACTGACGACAGTTACCCACCACCTTCCCTGATCTCCAGAGAACATTAAGAAGCAGTTTTAGGGTTAGCAGGTTAGGATAGGTGTTAAGGTGAGGCATCTATTGCATAAGGGGTCAGGACCCAGCCAAGGGGTTGCATGTTTTTTTTTTTTTTTAAGGCATCGTGAGATGAATACCAGATAAGAGAGAGGACGGAACATATTTCTGCTATATAAATGTTTATTTTTTTTCGAGTCAAGTCAAATTATTTTTATTTGCATAACCCGATAAATGTCTCAATGGGTTTCTCAGGCCCATAACAGCAACTGTTTCCCACCCGGCTCAGGATAAGGATTGAAGAATTCCCGTGCACAAACTAATGCTTTAAATCTGTCCAAACTAAAAAAAATTTTAGGCATTTAACTCAAGCTTTTTATTTAATTTAGATTAGACTATCCATGTCCTGACAATTTTCACAGTTTTTTCTGCAATGAATCAGGCTACACAATGGTATATTCACAGCTAAAGCTGCGATCGTAAAGCAACATCCCAAATTTACAAAAAGAAAAAAAAAGATTGTCACAACGACAATAGACAAAAGTAATGAGTGTGATATCCATGTGATATTGATTTTTGTTCCTGTCACAAGTGAGTCAGGTCATAGCTCGAGTTCCAGTCAACTCAAGAAATACAAGGCCCAAGAATCCATCATTATTCATTATTTGCATATCTGCTGGTGTGCAGCGCCAAACGCTTTTCCATCCTGCTTGCACAATGTGATTGGCTGCTGTCAGGTTCATTCAGTATATTTTACAATCCGATGAAGAGAATAATGGAGTGTGTCTTTGCTTTTTGAACAAACAGCAAACTGCAAAGTGCAGCAGCAAATATGCTCTTTGGAGTCAAGGGTCACAAAAATTACAAAGGACTCTGAGTCCTTAAAGGCCTTTTATAATACTCGAGAGTCAGAGTTCGTTTGGGGTTTTTTCCTTGTTGTTTACATTTCATAAGCTTTGGCCTTAGGGATGATATTAAGTCATTCCAAGTCAAAAACCAAAAGTCCAAATGGAATCATTACTTTTCAGTGTGAAAGTAAAAACTGAGTTGTAAGTCTTTTTCGACTGTGTCATGTCAAGTCTTAAGTCATTTGACTCGAGTCCACACCTGTGTCCCTGACTAACCTGTAACACTGCATGCTCATAATATGCAAATTCAAGACTTTGGAAGTGATGCTGGGCTATCTCAAATTTGAGCAGACAAAAACAATGTGTAATTCATTCCTTACACTTCTGCTCCAGTGTTTAGTTTTGGATGAGTGATAAAGACAGACACCACCCTCTAAACCCTTCAAATGCTGAGTATCTCTTACTCCAAACACTGACACTGCTGTTATGGCCATTTTTGTATTTTAATACAGCTGAATATCCCATAAAGCTGTTCTCATGTTTTTACAAGCTTTTCTGTTTCTGTGGTCAGACAATGGAACAAGTGTGAAACAGTGATAAATGTGGCCCATTAAGACTACCTGTTAACTTCCAAGCCATTTCTAAGCTGCTGCTAAAATCTTGATTTCATAACCGCGACATCCTCTGACAAAAATCACCAAACACATAAGTTAAAGACACAGACTCTGCGATGATTTTGACAATATTTACTTGTAAAATGATCACTGAGAGAGAAAGTTAGAAGCTCATTCACGTCAGCAGCCATGTGGTCATCGTAGAGAGGTGTGTCTGCTACCTTATGCTAGCAGGTAGCAGGGCGATTTTCTTTTACAAAAAGTAGCAAAGGTTTGTCCAAAAAGTCGATTGGTACTTTTTGAAAAATAGTCGCTAAATGGGTTTGAAAGGTCAGTAAGTCTAGCAACAAAATGAAGCTAAGTTCTCAATACTGCTTGTTAACGCCAAATAAATTATGAAGAGCATATACAAATGGTGAAACTCCAACCGTTAGCTGGCCGACCAGTGGTGTAACCTTATTACTCAGTCACGCGGTATTCAGCTGAATAACGGTGTAACTTGATCATTCAGTCAGTCAGCGACATTCGTGTTTATAGGGCTGGCCCCGCTGTTTTGGTCAAGCCAAAAAGTGATGGCACATGGATTGTGTTTTGGGCCACATTTCCACTTTAACCAGCTCAGTCAGCCATTCCTGTAGTTATATGGGCTATTAGGTTTTATTTAGTCTCTAGGTGGTTATAGACATATTCTGGTGTTGTCTTGTGATTTCTGCAGCAAACCTTAATAGGCTTCAGATGTCTGGCTGTGACACACGACAAACACAAACAGGCAGCACAGATTAAGACCAACGGAGTGGTGCAGATAGCAGAGAAAGAAAAATAAAGGGACAGAGTAGATAGAGAGAAGTGGAAAGGAATGGAAATGTATGGACAGTGGAAAAAGTCACAGCCTGGAAAGAAGAGCAAGAGGAGAGACAAGATGTTGACAGTGGGGTGCTGATCCTCTGAGGTCCTTACACTAGCGAAGACTATACCCTAAAAAATATTTAACTTTTGGGGGTGGCATCTGCCCAGGAATTCAGCATACTCAAGTGTTGCACAAAAACTTAAACCTCAGTGATGTGTAGTTCCCTGTGTCAGTAATGAGCATGCATAGAGTTGAACACGAGGAAATGAGTGGATTCAGGGCTGGTCGGGACTCTGTTAACCACAAGCCCTATTTCATAATGTCAAGGTCATCTTAAGTAGCAACACACCTCTCCTCAGGCGACATACCAGTCTGGCTCAAGATTTTATTCCCATATCTTCTGAACTCTTAAAAACTACACAGTACTTTTTTTTAAGGAAAACCTCTTCTTTAGCAAGAAACAGTAGTTTTGTAGAGATTTTCAACCATGTGTCACTTTGAGCTTTCACGACTCATTACGTGATCAAATTTCATTGACTGGCTCTGCATTTCTGAGTTAAGCAACTTAAAACCTGAACATGGTTGTTTCTCTTGTGGTTGTTCCTTGAACATCCCTCCAAGACATATATTAAGAGACATTGCTCAACAAGACTAATGGGAATATCTAAGCCTGCCACAAATTACCGTCAGTCAGGCAAAGGACTCCGTCCCTGTGGTTTTTCAATTCAGCGTCACTTACTAAAGCTGCAGATGTACATGAGCCCAGCCACACTTTGGTTAATTTACATAACATGGCACTGTAAGATCTGATTCTGAGCTGTTTTCTCTATTGCCTGGCACACATGGATGGTGATAGTGAAGGTTAGACCACTGCAGAGTAGTGAAGATTATTTTTGCATTGACTCCTGCTCCTTGTTCCATCGACATTGTGTCCTTCCCAAGGCTTTGCTAACCAGGCAAAGTGGGCAGCTCTGGGGGGAGTGTTGTCGTCTTCCACTTCAGTTGTGGAAGTTTGAAAGATGTGGGGTCATACCAAGTCGGGAGTGTCAAGTGAAAGACGATATGGAGTTGCATTGCGGGAAGTGGAGGATCCAGGATTTTTGGAGCAAAGAACTAACTATAAATCAGGATATCTTATAAGTTTCTTCTGCTTCAGTCTTTTTTAATCTCCCCCAAACCCCCCAGCTTTATGGAGGTGTGAAACTAAACCACTGGGCCGCTGCTTTAAGCAAGAGAAAATCCCATTATGTCCCAGTGAAGTGTTAGTACTCAAAAAGGTAAAATTCTGCTCTACCTTGTGCTAAGAACGCACCTTGAAGGTTCACGATCACATTATTATGAGTTCTTCAAGAAACCATCTGCAGATTGACTTTGGTTCCAACCTGAAAGACGCCTAAACCAGGGAGTGGCAACTAAAATCATCTAAAGCTTAGATTACACCAGTTTTCATTACAACCATGGTGTTACATAACTCGTCCAGCACTCTTAAAGGATCTATTGTTAATGAAAAGGGTTTTAAACACGTCTTTAGCACATACAGCTGCAAAAAACAAACTGTACCACATTATCCAGGTCACAGACCTTTGGATCTGATGGCCAGGAGCTACATCAAGTTACTATGTGTTTATTGTTGGCCATTTGCCCCAGTACCATCTGTCCACATTCGATTAACGTGCTGTCTTACACAACTTGTGAATCGCGTAAGATGATTTCAGCTCAGTTGACTCAGAAGTGAAGAGCTGTATCACACAGTAGTGACACTCACTCTGGCCTGTTGCCAGAGCTGACGGGGGAGAGAAACCTTCAAAAAGGTTCCATGTAATCCAACAATGCCTTTGTTATCCCACAGGTTCACACAGGTGTAGCAAGGAATCTCAAAACCCCTGGCAGTGAGATCCAACAAACACATTCCAGATTTTCCATATGCAATAAAACCTAAAAATCCCTGTGTTGTACAGAACTGCATTCCTGAATGTATAAGTGAGCTCTCCATAGAGCACACGCAGTTACATTTGCTGAAAAGCAATTATTTGCTGGTCGAGTATGTTTTTCTTTTTTATATTTAAGAGTTACAATTGTTCATAAGAAATGAATCAATACTTTGGAGTAACTTTGTGTTTAGTGTGCGGCGTTTAAAAACCAACAAAAGGCAGTAAAGCGATTATCAAATGAGTCAAAAATGTGACTGGAATGTCAACAGTTAGTTCATTTAACTAATTAAAATGTGATAACACCGACACACACACACACACACACACACACACACACACACACACACACACACACACACACACACACACACAGACTCCAAGCCTGGGCCAATCCCTGGAGATACGTGGACACACCCATCTCATTGTCATGGTGGAAACAAGGAATAGGAAAATGATTACACAAGTGCTACAAACAAAAAGAAAAAACTGTTTCTGATTTTTAAAACCAACATATTAGAAGTTAAAGGGAAGGCTTTACACTTCTGTTTACGCAGCATTTTTGTTACTTACCCATATTATTTATTGATTTAACTCTTATATTTTTGACTTGTAGTATTCAGGCTACACATTCATGAACCCTGACTGTAGTCCATAAACTTGCAATGTAAACTTATGCTGGAAAAATAACACTGACATGAGGGGCAAGTCTCCAAAGTGTCGACTGTAAATTAAACCATTCTTCAATACACAATGTATGTGGAAAAAGCTGCATCAAAATTCATCAATTAATTATTTATTATTTACAATGCCATATAAGATTTTTTTTTTACCAACAGAAGTTAAATAACAACATATACATGCTTAGAGATACACTTAATGTCATTTATTAAGAATACCAAATTGGTGATATTCTATAATTAAAAACACTCTAGATGGTGTAAAACAGAGTCTGCAGAAATTTATATCCAAGCTCTATTTTGCCAGAAAGCATCACCTCATCCATCAAGGAGCAAACTCTTTATATCTCTATTTCTTATTTGAAGATTAACTGGAGCTACGGAGACATATATTGAAGTTGGATTTACCTTGGTACTGGTGGAACAACATCAGAGTCGTGGCAAGGAGCCAAAAGTAAGTGAAGTCCATCCTGCTCGCCTCGTCAGTGTCCAGGTGAGAAATCTGCCGAAAGCACCTCAGCGTTCGCGTAAAATTCCTGACAGCAGCTCCCTTCTTCCAGTCGTAAAAAAAAACAGCAGGGAAAAAAAACAAAGATATTTACAACACCTTTCAGTCACAAAGCAGGATAAAAAGGGTCCTGCTGAATCAAACACCTGAGCCTTTAAATGTTCCCATTTAACAGTAAAAAGAAGAAATATATTAAATTTGATCCAGTCAGGTCAACGCTGAAATCTGCAACTGTTGCCACCCAGGTGCAGCGCTGGATAACCCCTGGTTCAGAATGTGGAGCTGTATCCTGAGGGGCTCGAGGCTGCTGTGGTCTCCAGACTGAGGGAGGACCAATGTGATGGATTGGGTACACAGTTGTATTGAGCTGTATCACAACAGATGGAGAGGAGTGAACGGCAGGAGAGAAAGACGAGGGGGAGGAGGAGGACGTGGAGGAGGAGGAGGAGGACACACGGGGGAGGCTGGATCTGTAGTGAGACACCTCCGCAGCCTGAACTTCATTAATCACAGCCTCCTCTGCACATGGTTGACCTGTGTCATGCTCTCGTACTTGTTCTGTCGCACTGTGGTCTCTCCCATTTCATCTCAGTCAGTCAGTCTCCCTCTCTTTCCCCGTTCCCCTTTTAATCACTCTTCGCTCTCTCTTCCTCCCGGGGATCTCCTCGCAGAGTCCACCAGATGTGGAACAACCCAGTCCGCTTTGTGTGCACACATCTTTATCCATGTGTGTCTGTGAGGCAACAAATGTGTCATCCTGCCACTGTAGAAAATATTGCCACTGCGCGAATGAGTCACAGACCAACTTCAATAACCACAGGAAAAAAAGATGGCGTGATCTAGGATAGATTTGTTTCCAAATTTATGCTGCTGTAACATATTACATTATTTAATATTTGTACCATGTATATGACTTATCTTGAGAAAAAACAATGCTCTGGTTTCTTGAAGTTAAATGACACTATTTGAATGAGCTGATTGATCGAGGAAAGACTCTGGAGAATAAAATCAAAAAGAGGTCTCAACAATGCACTGACCCTGCTGCTGCACCAAAAATTTTAACTTTAAGAAAAATTTTTACATAATCTAGCTGGTAAAATGCCATTAAATTGACATGGGGGATTCATTCTTTCAAAAGGATAAAAACAAATTTGAGATTTGACACCATAACCTTTGATCCAGCACCAAACTCTGGATGAAATTATAATTTTTAGTAGGACTAGTGGAAACATTAGCTAAATTTTGTGTCATTTTGTTAACTCTAATTTTTCAGTCAGTTATTGCAGGTTATTTTCTGATGGAGGAAGATTTGTTTATGCCTTAGCCAATCACAGCGAATTACGTATCCGGCTGCTCTACATAAACATCGACGTCAACCCAGTTAGCCAGTGCACACTTAGCAAATGGTGAGTTTACAGCGATATTAAAACTGCATTATGCAAAGGCATGTATGTAAAACACAACAAGAAGCAAATTCAAAGATTTCCTCCATGAAATTCATTATTTACTTCATGAGGACACGTCACAAGTCATTTTAAGTAGCCACTGTTAGCTAGCTGCTAAAGTTAGCTTGTTAGTTATTCTTGTAGTGGTGAGCTACAAGAATGGACCAGTGTTGAGCGATGTAAATAAACCTTGAGTGGTTGAGTAGTTACCAATTGTAATTTGTGCGCTGCTGCAGGTAAAACTTAATGGGAAACGGAGGTTTCTGTCCACTAACAAATACATTGTTAAATTCCCTAAAGGTTTGATTCTTAATAATGCTGTTTGTCTTGGAATATAGACGGTAAACCCAAGAACACTTTTCATGCCTCAGCTCAACAAGAGATCGTATTGAGTTACAGAAACCAGTGAAATGGCAGCTAGCCTGAGAGTGATGTCAGCACTGTAGTTTAAAATATCATGACCAATGATTCAGAGCACTGGGCTGACATTAGATGACTGCGGCGGCGTCCAGGTGCAAATCTGCGTTTGCTCATTCAGCCGTAACCGGAGAAGTTAAAGAGAGGATACAGAGGTGAATTAACAGGGTTTAATATTTCTGTCCTGCATCTATCATCTATCAAAAGTGTGCTGTTTTCAGCTTCCCTACTACTTTGGCAGATTATACTCTCAGAGTATTTGTTTTGGAGTGAATTGCTGAGGAGCTGCCTGCACTGTTTAAGAGACTATTTTGAGGTCATCTGGAACATACAGTACACTGAGCAGGGAAATGACACAGCCACAAAAGGAGGCCTGCTGTTCCTGTCTTTTTTATCTCTCTCTGGGACCAGTCTCGCTGTCTTTCTGCCAGCCTAACCAAGGAGAGGCCTTTGCGGTGAACCATTCATAAGGAAATTAACGAGGACAATCTAAACATCTGGGAGGCAGATACTATGGTGAGCTCCAGAAAAGAGCCTTTTGGTTGGGTTTCCCCAAAATTGCTCCACCAGATCTCGTGAAATTTCCTGAAATGAGCACAGTGTCCTGAAATGCAAATAGCAAGCTCTGTGCGGAGGAAGTGAGTTTAACCGCCATGAAAGGACGAGGCACAGCACAAACCGACAGTAATTTATACTGGAACTGCATTTTACCTTTAACTTCTTATGACATGG
This sequence comes from Seriola lalandi dorsalis, assembly GCF_002814215.2. NCBI lineage: Eukaryota > Metazoa > Chordata > Actinopteri > Carangiformes > Carangidae > Seriola > Seriola lalandi. The sequence continues at coordinate 519,788 of NW_019525001.1, read as the reverse complement.
ATTTTTATGACCCAGGTTCAGTTCCCAGCTTGTAAGGAAGTGGTACTTTTTAATCTCATTTACTACTAACATCTTTCGGGAAATACTCTAATTTGCTTTCTTTCTGAGAGTGAGATGTTTATCAATCTCTTGTCTGTGTGTTAAATAAAGAGCGGGACTCAGGATGTGGTTAGCTTAGCTTAGCATAAAGACTGGAAGCAGGGTGAAAGAGCTAGCCTGGCTCTGTCATCTCACACCTCTCAAGCTCACAGATAAACACATCACATTTTATTTGTTTAATCTGTACATGAACGGAAATGTTACTGCACAGACGTACTGGGTGGATGGATAAACTGTTGTTCGAGCATGTGTCTTCAGTTTTTGCATTGGTGATGTTTTGTTGCAGGACAACATGACACCAAACTTGGCCTCTCTGGGAAGACGAGCAGAGTCGCGCCAATCAACCAATCCTATCGCCAGATAAGAAAGTCTATGTTGAGCAGCTGAGCAAAATCCTGGATTATGCCCTGAGCTAATGGTTCCTATAATATCTGCATATAGCACCTGCTGCCAGATCCGCAACAGATCCATCCAATTTGTGCATTGGCGTCAAAACCATCTTAATGCGTCCGGCCGTCATGAATTGACATTTTTAAATTCCTGTTTGTGTACAAGTTAAATAGTTGAATTACATGTTTAACAGGGAGGTTAAGAGGTGTTGGTAGGTGTATTTTCTAATGCTTTATGCTAAGCCAGGCTAACCACGTCCTTACTACAGCAAGACATGAACCTATGCTTTTTCATTACAATGTGAAAATGTGTAGTTTTTTTTAAGGCACAAATTCAACAAAATGGCACCTAGTTGTCTTACTGTCACACAACTCTTTCACATCAGTTCGTGTCATCAAAAACTTGACGAATGTTAGAGATATACTTCCATAACAACACCCTTACTGTCGAGACGGACTTGTGCATGATTTACATTTCTATGAAATATCTGTGATCTCTATACATTTTAATTTCTTTCAGTGGGCAATTTAAAATGTGTGTGTGTTTCTGTGTTTGTGCGAGTGTCTGCTTGTCATTTGGCTGGCTGTCTGAGTTCTCATCGGGTCTTCAGGTGGGATAATTAGAGAGCAGAGGGAAACTGGAAACAACAGCCTGTCGCTCCCATTGCCTCGAGACACAGTGCAATTATAGAGGCGGAGGTGAGATAATGGGTACGAGGTGGAGAAAGAGGGGAGGAGAAAGGAGGGCAATGAGGAGAGGTTAAGTTAAAGAGGAATAGGTAGTAAGAGAGAAAGGGAAAAGAAAACAATTGTGATGAGAGAAGAACAGGAGAGGAAAAATTTCATGAATGTATTTAAATAAACGTTAACAGAAAAGAAAAAAAACAACACATCCACCAAATAAAATCTAGACTGTTTTTCATCAGTTTAGTGGAAGCAACATCTCAACATACTTAGAGAAAGGAAAGAGGACTCAGGATTCAACTGAAAATGTATCAGAGCACAGCACAACCCACATTAAAAACAGCGGAACCTATGGAGTGCATAACAATGCACTGGAAAGTTCAAGTATCAAATATAGTTGATCAAAAGCAGTGGTAAAGCCATTTCTACCCTCTTCCAGCTGTGCTGACATGCAAACAGAGTGGTTTCCATTTCCCCCTTGGTCAGTGTTTGAACTCCAGCCAGCAGCTGATTGGTCTGCAGAGCCAACATACCATATGGGCATGTTTGACTTTTCAGGAATTAAAGAATTACATTTCATGTGTTTACACTATATTCTCAAACGCATACATTCAAACTTTGATGGTTTCTTATACAGCAGCAGCCTTTTCTCTTGTACAAGTGAAGCATGCAGCAACATGTAAAAGCCACGTCGGTTTATGCTGTCAATCAGTCAGAATCGTCTCTGACAGGAACATTTTTCAGGCTTCAGTCACTCTGAGCTCATCATCAGTGACAGATGTGATTTTAGTCTGTTTGACAGATTTTCTCCCTGGTTTATATCTGCAGTAAAGATGTGCGAGATGCAAGGTTTCACTTGTCATGATGTGGCAGCAAACGTTCCACCAGCCTTCAGAGACTCCTGAACTGAAATTACAAAACACTTCCAGTGCTGACTGACTCTGAAATAGGTGTGTGCAATCATATAACATCAATATCCATGATCTGGCCCAACTCACAAATCTGCGTCCTGTATCCATTTTGATTTTATTCTGAAAATCCTGACCGGAAGCTGTGATTTGTATGTGTCTGACGCTGTTCTTCGCCCCGTCTCGTGTTTTCCTGTCGCAGATGGATTGCGATTCCACCATATTGGACTGCAGCTGGTGACGGTGGTTCTTCTTCTGCTCCAGTGGAAAACTTGTACATCTACAGCTATGCCAGATTTGCTGAGGCCAGTCAGCAGTGGATGAACTTTTAAAATGAAATATCTACATATAGAAACTTTTAATGACGCAATCTGTACGCTTCATCTAAAAATATGTCAAAGTAAGATCGATGACGATGTAAGATCTAAGCTTTAATCGCCCGCCCTTACTCTAAAAGACTCATTATAAACAGACTGGAAACACTCGCTAGCATAGCAACATTAAGGGTACAAACAACCCATAATGCAACACTCTGTGGGAGACTGTGTTCCACTGGTTAAATCCATACATAAAGAAAGAAGAATATCTGGTGTTGTGAACATGTCATTTTTTTGTCCTCTGAAAAGAGAGGAAAAGAATGCGGGGTCAATATAGTAATAAAACCCCAGCAAGAAAACAGCTGGTATTTGTTCTGTGGGCTGTGAAGGCAACTACCTTTAGATCAGTGAAGCAAAGCAGGTGCCTTTCTGACCCTGACCTGGATAAACAGCAGATAATACATGAGATTGTCCCCCTAAGAAGACAGTGACAGCACATGACATGTTTATGTTCAAGTGTGTTGGGAGTAAAGTATAGGAAGTCAGGAGCAGTGTTATAGAGGCACAAATTCCACAGAGTGAGGAGGTCGGGGAGGATGGATGGTTCAAGGCAACTTTCGACTTTAAAACTGAAGATGGTTGTTCTCTGAATGGTTTCCTTTCACTGCGACCGTAACCAAAGTAGTAATTCTAATCCAATTCATTATGTGAATAATCCTGAACAAACCAAAACTACAGCACTTGTTGAAATGGAGGGATGTACAAAGTAGAGCTCGACTAATATTGAATTTTTATGGCTGATGCCGATACTGCTAATAGGGAGTAAAGAAATTCCGATATTGATATAGCAGCCGATATACATATATATATATATACACACACACATACTTGTACAAATGTACATAAAAAGCTGCCTATATAACTTGACTTGACCTAAGCATTTCCCCTGCATTATTGCTTCTTAATTAAAGTATTCATATCAGCACATATCTGAGAATATATACTGATACCGATATATTTGTGATAGGCCAATCGATTAATCGGTCAGGCTCTAGTACAAAGAGAAATTTGCCTGATTGACGAATACAGAAAAAGCAGTTGCCACTTAGCACAATAACCTTTTTCGATTTCAGGAATGAGGGATAGATGGATGGAGTGGTGTTGCAGCAGCATGAAAGAACATAAATCACAAAAAAAAAAAAAAAAAAAAAACCTTATGGTATTTTTATTGCATACACAAGACAGATGTAGCCATATTTCCTCCAAAGAGCAAGATTTTAAGCATGGTTGATGGCCGGACTCGCACTACTGACAACTCCCCTGAGCCAGCGAGACAGTTATGACCTCTGACCTCCACACAGAGATAGGGGCAAAAGGAAAGTTTTCCCAAGGATCAATCAAAACAACTAAGGAAATAATTAATTTTCTTACTATATATCTTTATATTCCTTATCAGAGCGGCAATAATTTGCTAGTTCCAGCTTCTCAAATGTGAGAATTTGTTGCTTTTGTTTGCATATGTGAAAATAAATTGATAATCTTTGTTTTTTGGGCTGTTGGTTGAACAAAACCAGCAACATGAATGCATCTGCTTGGGCTGTGGGAAAATACAAACTGATTAATCTATAATGAAATAAACTGGTTATTATTATTAAATCAGTAAACATCCGATAATTTCAGCTTAGAAATAGGAGTACCACAATGCTGGGAGTTTACCATCTGTGGTCTGTGGTTTAGATTTAGAGAAACGGAATAGGGGTCAATAGCATTAATCATAGTGGTTAATATGGTTTTAAGTATTAGTCACATTAGCAGTGCGGCTATTGGGATCAAGGGGAATGTGGGTCTGTCAGTCAGTGGGTCAGCCACTTTGGTCCACACGGAACTATCTCAGCAATTATTAGAGGAAGTGTTGGTACAGTCTGTTGACATTGGCGGTCCTCTGTTCTTTCCTGTTATTGTTTTAAGTGAAATGTCTCCTAAAATACTGGAATGGTTTTTGATGAAATTTGGCTCAGACATTCATGTCCCCCAAAAGGAAGAATTGTAATCACTTTGGTAAAACAGGTCAAAATTTGAACTTGTCCATCACATTGTTTCATGGCTGACTGCCTTAAAGAAGAGTTATTCACAATAGTTATAATAATTGTTATTGTTCTCCAGGTTTCATCATCTTCCAGTCCACTTATCTGTCCAGAACACCCCTCCCTGCGGTTTATAATTCAACAGTCCATTCTGCCCCTGGTGTGATGGTACAATGCTATGGACTGCATAGGAATGCCTGATTGATCAGCTGTCTCATTGTTCCCTGGAGAGGGCAGAGAGCTAAGGAGTGGGGTAATTACCCCGTCATCATTATCTCCTGTTACACGAGCTCAATGGTTTAGTTAAAAAACCTACAATTAAAGGTCCTTCCCTCTTATTTACTGTGGGGTCATTTTCTGCCACGAGTCACGAGAGGAGGGAGGGAAAAGATTAAACTACTCTCTAGGACAATAACAGAATGTGTTTTGGGTGTAAGAGCGCAGTCAGCGATAACCACACTGAAGAAATTACACCTGGTAACTAGAGCTCAGGGAAAAGACTTGAGCATGGTCTGACTGACCTCTTGACCAGACCCCTGGGGAAATAATTTGCTGCTGGGCCCCTATTGATATCCCACCTCTCTCCCTTTGTGCCTGTTCAGTTCCTAATATGTCCAAAAACTTCCTGCAGCTGAACGACACCAAATCAGGGGTAATTATAATCACCCACTGTGGCCCGTCTAGTCTTGAAGCCTTATCCAGTAATGTTCAAAAAGAGACCGCTAACCCAGGTCAAGTGATTTCTTTCCTCTGCAGACTTCCAGACTTGACTCCTGCAGCACCCAATTCTGGTATCAGCAGGTGAAACATCCAAAGACTAGAGTTGATAGAAAGGCTGTTAACACGTGCAAAGAGAAGCTACAACGATTAGTCAATTAGCTGATCGACAGAAAATGAATCGGAAACTATTCTGATACTCAAACAATTGTGTTTGTCATTTTCTAAACAAAATATGTCGAACATTCACCGTTTCAAGCGTCTCTGATGTGAGGATTTGACAGTAAAGGGAATGTTTTTTACTTTTTGAACCGTTGGTCAGAGGAAACAAGATCTCTGAAGAAGTCGCCTTGGGCTGTGGGTAATTCTAACAGACACTATTCACTCTTTTCTCGGGGCTGTATAGACAAAACAAATGAGTGATTATTGGGGAATATAATCAATAGTTTCAGCCCTAATCCAGTGTGGGATAAACAGTGTCAAGTTTCCACAATGTTATTTGTAGTTACTTAAAAAACAGATTTCTTTATATATTTTTTCTTCATGCATAATTCCTGCAGCTTTTGTTGAAACAAAACCTTCTGAAACACTGACTGGACAAGGTAAGATGAGAATGTATTGCATTTTTAACAAAGCGTGATGAAATGATAAACTTTTAGCAGGTTGGTTAAAACACTATGGGGAAGCTTTGTAAGAAGGGTTTATGAAAAAATATTGATTCAGAAAAGAATCAACACTCTTTTCTTCTACGACTCCGAACCGATTCACAGGATTTTGTGTTAATGTTAGGCAATAATGTTATGTTAATGAAACAGGTTAGGTGGCAAGCGTTTGGATTTAATGACTTCATAATTAGGTTGGCTAAACAAAGGTACCCCGTCACCCCATCATAGAAAAAGCATTAAGGGAGCGGAGCACTGAACTCAGCACTAACAAATGAGACTGACCGACACACACTGAAGCACTTTACAAAATCTCAACCAACTCCAAGGGGCAAAGAAAATAACTCGATCCACAGTCTGTTTCATTTAAAGAGTCCTGCACCCGTCCAGCATGTTGGGTAACGATGGTTTTCTCTGGCAGCAGCAGCAGAAGTAGAAATACACATTTAGGTTTTTACAGGAAGCATGTAACCTGCACTATTGCTATGTAAATTAAACTTTCACTTCATTATTGTCATACTCACACACCTCTCTCTGCTTTTTGAGTCCAGACCAGTTCTCTTAACTGTTAATTAAACTATGCCACACTGAACAGTTGGACATCCTTCATATTGGATGCACAGCACAAGCCGATTTAGCAGCATAACAACAAAGGGTTGCAAAGACGAGCCGTACCAGTGCACCACATGAGCAGTGTATATATAAACAGGGATGGAATTATGGGAATTTTGTTTTGTTAACAGTCAGATCGTTTTATTAGGTACATCAAATCTCTTTGGTTTGTAGTAAAATGATATACGGATGGATGGTGGGGAGTTAAATTCCCACAAGCATAAACCCACGCAGCCCAACCTGCTGGCAGCTCTGGGAGAAAAACGTACGTCATCTTTTGCCTGAGGAGACTCACAGACAGACAGGTGCAACACCTGCATGCCGATTGGTTAAAGTGGACAAGACAAAAAAGGAGACGGGAGACAGATGATGTCTGGCTGGTCTGAGTATGAAAAGCATCTAATTCCATCTGCAAATCCACCTCATATTTACTGTCCACCAGGCAAATGCCGGCTCAACATTCCTGAGAAAGGTGGGAGGGGGTGGGAGGAGGAGGTGGGATTGGTTTGATCTTCAGAAAAACAAGCCATATGAGAAGAGAGTGGGAGAAATGACAATAAACACACAATATTTCACATCTGCTCATGTAAACACACTGGTAGTTCATCTTACAGCTGCGACCTTTGATCTCCCCACTACTAGTAGTGTCGTTGATCTGTTTCTTGATTGAGTGGGGAAGAAAAGGTTAAAAAACACAAACATGACCTGAAGTGCTACAGGGACGTTCTCGGTTGAGAAATGTCCGGGTTGAGGACCTGGGATCCATGTAATTCCTCTGAACGAGCTGATTTCACTGGAAACCTGCTGCACAAAGTTTTCCCCACAGTGAACACTGTTAGACGCAGGTGTGACTAACAGCAGTGATGGGTGCTGCATTCCATGTGGGCGTCTGCGGTCTAAGTCTTTGTCATGCAAAAGAATAATGATGATCTTTCACTGGGTTGTGTACAAACGTTGCGGTTGAGATGAAATATAACTGGCCTGAAGGATACCGTACAGAGTCCCCCAGGGGTCAATATTTGCGAGAAAAATAAAATAATGTGGGAATTTGTACAAAAAAAACATATTGATATATGTAACATTTTCTCCTATCAGTAAACTGTAAATTAATGAGAAAAAGGACTCTGTGATGATTAATCGAATTAGTGAATTATGAATAATGAATTGACTAAATATAATGTTAAACAATACTGTAACATATGTATAAGGGACATCAAAGTATAGACAGGCATTGCTGTCCAAAATCAAAAGGAAACTTCAATAAATCCAAGTGTTAGATGGATTTTATGCCTCTTTGTTATGATTGTTATGATACACGGAACTGTTTCAGATTTTGTCTGTATTCCTGTTAAAGAATGCTGTGTTATGCGTCACCTCCTTTAAGTAGCATGCTAAAATTCCAGCTTTAGTTTCTGTTCATTTGTGCGCAGAAATGTGTGTTTTCTTTTTCTCTCCGACGCCTCTGAGCCTCCATAAACTTTCCATAAAGCGATGGAGAAGGAGTTTTAAAAACAGCAATCACAGGGATGTGAGTCCTGTGGGAGATTAAAAAAAAATCTCCTTAGTGATTCACTCTGAACATTGAAATTCAAAACACTGACTGGGGCCTGTGTTTGTCTTTTCAATCTGAAATCTCATATTTTTGATCTGATGATCTGTACAAGCTTTCCAACTTTTCGACTGCCTTCCACCGTCGTCTGCTCATGCTCCATTTTCAACGTGAGATATCTCTTTTCTCACAATCTCTCCCCATATGGTTCAGGACAGAGAGATGTATTACTGTGTATTAATATTGGCCATTCTTCCTCACTGACTAAGCATGATGGAGCTCCCTTGAGAGGCTCAAAGTGATGGCCTGCACTGGAAAAAAATATCTGATGTTCAGCTACTGAACAGAATAAAAATCTCATCTTTTCATTTGAATAATTGGAAGCACAGATTTACACAGGCATGCACACAAAACACATGCCACTGTGTTCAAAACAGAGCTGTGGTCGTCTGGCCGGGCTGACGGCTCCATCTGGACTTGTATAATTACCTCTCAGTGTTTAAGTGAGGTTGCTTCGATCCAGGAAGTGCTCCTGCCTGTTTTCTAGCTTTGTTGTTGCTGCGTTTCATGGGTGAGCCGGTGGGATCCTGCTGGAGGACACACCACATCATACAGTCTGAGCCTGGGAGCAGACGCTTCTGGTCTGAAGCCACGCCACCTACGCATCCCCTGCCCTCTGAACACCAAACACCCACCTAAACCCTCAACCCACAACCCCATGCCCCGGACTTCTCCTCTGACTCCCCTTCAAGTACATCAAGGCGCTAACATCATCACAGCTTGTGTTAGCTCGGGTCTTCCTTCGACCTTGCCTTCACCAGTAACAGTCAGGCCTCCATCAGTATCACAGGATCCATTAAGCTGCAGCTTCTCATGTTTATCCAGTGCTGATTGTAATTGTCAGATCATCAGCATCAGCTGTAATTAATGTTAATTGCATGATTAACTTGATGGCATACCAAAATAAAACCTGTCTGTTCTCTGGTTAACGTTCTCTCTGCATCCCAGTGTCTGTACTCTGCCAAAGATCTCCAACAGAGTGAGACATCTGTTCTCTAGCGAATCTCACGTCAATTTCATGAGTCACATTCTCCTGTGAAACTTTCATTCTTATCATATCAAGAATTTAAGCTAATCAGTTTAATAGTTTTCGACCAAGACCTTTGGTATTTTGTTGATCTGTATTTCCCAATACCAATTCAGATACCCAATTCTCCGATCTGATGTTAGTGCTCCCTTTTCCCCAATTTAAAATCTGTACACTTAAATGCATGAAACGCATTGGAAAGATCTTCAGGCGAGTCAACATGAGCTTGTAGATCGCCAAACTGCTGACCATGAGTGATTAATGTTACTAGAGAGAGAGAATAATAAACACTACGTTTTATGAAGATATTAACAAAGAAACGTACTTATTTCATGTGGATCAGTCCCGTCATAAAAACTTCAGTACTTATAAAATCACCTATAAATCACCTATACCTTAATTAAACAACTAGACAGAGTCCACCTGCTGATGATGATGATAATTATACAACCAAAAGCTCCAGACAGATACTAAATAGACATTGTGGCGATGTGTCTTTTTGTCAATCACCTGAATCAATTCTAACAGCGTTCTCCACATGCCTGAATTGCTGTTGTGTGTTGCTGTTGAGTGTTTGCGCTGCTTCACGGAGCAGGACGGAAGGAGACAGAGGGCGCCAAAGAACACAGTCCACTTATCCAAACAGCCAACATCTGTTTTACTAGAGTACAGGTTTAAAATGGGGTGTCAGGTGACTTTTAAATTTTTTTTTTTTTTTTTATTGAATATTCAGTGTATTCATTTGCTTTTCTAGGTTTTTAGGTGTAATAATACTATGATGCAGTGCAACTCTAACTCTACCAGTAAAATACAACATTTTTACAGTAGTTTTCTGCTTAAAAAAAAAAAAAATTATATACAAAACCCTGTAAAATTGCAAATATTATCTGTAAATGAACAACCCAACAATTTACATTTGTTTTCAAATTTTTTACACAAAAAGTACTCAATTAGTTAAACATTTTTTTCTGCTTTCTTAAATTGCATACAGATTTACATAAAATGACAATTATCTGTAATTAAATATGTAGTTCATTATTTTTTCTCTGTAATTTTAAGGGTAAATTTGATTATTTACTTATTATTAGTGTTATATGTATGAGTACTTTTACATTCAGTCTGTCTGTAATTAAGGTCAGTAATTGAGGATGCAAATTTAGCAAACTTTTTTCATTACATCCAACATAATGCATCGTCTTGCTTGAGAGCACAAAGCTTCACTGTTCTGCAGGTTGAAACTTTCACGCATCTGGTGCCTCTGGCCACGCCCAGTCAGTGATGTCACACTGAGTAAAAGCTCATACAGGCCAATGAGTCTGACAAAAACAAGATGAGTAAAAGGCAAAGTCAGGACAACAGTGCATTACAATAGTCCAGGCAGGAAGTGGTAGAGGTGAGAATGGTCCTTTAGAGCAGCATCTAGCGTGTATTAGGTGATCACTTCAGAATACAGGCGATCACTTGGGTTTTCATAAGTAGGTGAGAGTGTGTTTATTGAGTAATTGCCAAGGTGTCAAGTATTTGGTGATTGCTGTTTCCAGGTGGTTGTTAACAATTTTATTGTGGATGAACAATGTAGTAACTAGGGTGTTATAGGCCCAACAAAACACCCAATAATAAAAACAGAACATTCCACCTACAAAGGAATGAAATGACCAACTGTCGCCCATCCCAGTGGACATTTAAAATGTATTAAGCGCAGGAATATATTTTACTGTGTGTGTGTGTTTGTGTGTGTGCACGCGTACACCTATTGGTATTAATACAACTTTACTAAATCATACATTATTACATTTTTATTCATTCGTAAATACATAATACATGTCTTTCTTTTAAATTAGTCATTTTTTCCTGTAGTTGCTATGTTACCACACTGAGACAACTGCTATTGGCTGTCTCACTGTGTTGCTTTGAGCATGATTGATTAATCTGACTTGTCATCCAGGAAACTGGCCATTGACAACTGTGCACACCTCTCACCGATAAACTTTGAAAATACCCCTGTTTGAGTGGGTGTACTGCTGCTGCTCATTCCCACTGCTACAGAGAAGCTGTATGTCCATTATGGGTTTTATGAACAGGTAATCCACATATTGCAACCAACAGAGGGTAAATGCCTCCGGTGTGTATTTTTGTACTGCTTCATCAAGATGTAGTGTGTTAAAGTGACATGCTAATCATGATTATGCTAGCACATATTTCAATGTAGAGCAGCTAACGTTGCTGTGTTTAACTCGTATGTGTTTATATTGTCAGCTGGTTTAAAGCTCAAACGAACTTGCTGTAAGACGTGAAGGAGTTGTGTACACTTGTTAGACAGAGAGGACCAGGAAACTCAGCTATCAATACGTCTGGAGTGTTGCCGCCAGCTAGCCTGTTATTCTACTCATCGTTCCCCTCATCATGCATCACCCAGCTCCTCATTCTTCGCCCATGTTTCAGATGACAACCCAGGGATTTGTGAGTAACGACCAACCAACGAATGCACATGCTCTTTTTATTTGGTAGCGTGCATGCTCATGTCTCTGTCAGTAAGCCAAAAGTTAATATTGGTTTTTGTCTGTGTGTTTCTTTTCCCCCTCATGACTGAGATGTTTTGGGACTGAAAAGTCTCCTGCCACAAGATCCTCAAAGGCAGTGACTATTCACGTCATCCTGACATAAAAACAGTGAAAGGACACCATGCACACTAGTGGCCATATTATTCAGTCAGTTCGTCTGCACATTCATTTTATTTAAGAACTGACGATCACATTTTTTGAGGGAGGAAACACGTGAACACAAAAGCAAGAGTGTGGCTCAAAGCCTTCAGACAATATTTTACTCATCTGTGCTGTTCTACAGTTTAAGGACACAGTCACCCATCCTGACACAGTGTTACAATGAATCCAAAACCTCTCCTCTCAATGTACGCAGTGCCTCAAACACACCATTAATTTGAATCTCTACTTTCTATGACCGGTCCATCATGCTGGCTGGCAGGATTTGTATCACATTAATGTAAGTCGGCTCATGATTCCTACAGAATTTTACAGGAAGTAGCTCTGCAGTCCCGATGGCCACTATAAAATGCATTCTGAATAAACACTTTTTTTTTAAGACAGTTTTAAACTTCTGTAGCTGAATTAAAATGGACTCGGTTAACGTGGCACCAGTGGACGATTGAACTTTCAGGCTGGCAGTCGTGAGAGTAAAATATGATCCGGACAAGTCATTGTCATGTCCGTCAATGTGAGACCCAGCTTATAAAAGATGACTTTATTTGTAGAGAAATATGTAATATTTGACTGCCCTGTTTTGTTTCTGACTAACTTTTCCAACAGAGTCCAACAGTGATAACTGCTAATAATTAAAAAAAAAAACTTGCTTATGTTCTTTTAGATGAGGCATTGGAATTAGGTTTACAGGGGAGAACAGGCATCCAACAAAGACAGCATCACTAATCAGTATCAACGGCAGTTTATAAGACGAGAAATTGTTCAATTCAATTACATTGTGATGAATATATGTAGTATGAAGTATGATTTCTTAAGTACTTTAATTATCTAACCAAAGTACATTTGTAACACAGATGATAGAAAAAATGAGGGGAATAGATCATTTTCAAAGACATGTCATCATCATCATCATCAATCTTTTACGCAATTCTCAGGAGAATACTTAGGGAAAGACCCTCATGACGTTCAGACGTCATAACAGTGTGAACACAACTGCAGTTTATAAAATTGCGAGATGGCTGGTTTGATTTTGGTGCATCAATTTCCAACTGTGTTCAATTTGCTAAGATACATCTGTGAAAAGTGTCCATTGCTGTTCTTCTGGCAGGAGTGCTAAGACATGCATCAGGTGCATGTTTAAATGGTAAACATCATATTAATTAGGCACTCTAGAAGCTGACAGTACACAATCTGCCAGTTTCTGAAAGCACAGTATATATTTTATAAAAATTTTAGGAAATGTAAAATAAAAGTTTGAGAAAATTTCACTTTATTTGAATTGGGATATTTTAATTTAATCTGACAGGGGTTTTCTTTTCTTTGGCTGCTGTTGTTGCCAGTCAGTTCACCCCTTGTTTTAGCTTCTTTTTTTTTTTTAATTTTATGACAGTGGAGTTCAGGCTATTCAGGATTAGGGTCTGCCAATTGTAGCAAAGGAGGCAGCTCCAACAAAAACAGACAGGCATCCAATGATTTCTGAGCTCGTATTAGTGCCGGATCCAAGAAATGACCAAGATCCATTTCTTATTTAGTTTGTTTCTATGTTTGGTTTTGTTTGATGCAGCACTTAAGACCCATTAGGAAGGAAATTGTTTAATACTCAGCGGCAAAGGATGAACGATCAGATCAGTGAGGGATACAAGACGGACCAGGAATCTTAACAGTGCTGGGAATCCAAATACAACAAAACACACCAAACACAACAAAGTGACTAAATAGAAAAGCAGACCATAAACTTACATAAAGATGTAAAACTTTCATTTGTTACGCTTGATGGTCAAGTTTCGGGGTTTCGGGGTTTGGTAATTGGGAAAAGCTGCAAACATGAGGCTCACCAGGTGCACACCGGGGACTTATTAAAACAATAACAAGCATCAGCAGTGAGGAGGAGGAAATATGTATATGTAATTTGCTGCCAATTTGTTTCTTTTATGACAGAGGAAAAGAAAGTGGCTGCAGGCCTTGTTTAGTCAAACATCAAACCTAATGTCTTCCTATAAAGATATGTAGAAAATAAACCGTAGAGGCCTCTGGGAATATTGTACCCTGCCAACAGCTGATCTGGATACCAACAACAGTCGCTTCCATAAAAAGTATCAAGTATAAAACAGCTAGTTTCAAACTAGTAACCCGATAAGCTCATAAAGAGTGTTTGATTGGTTGTTAAGTGAACTCATATGGCAACCACGATCCCAGTAAAGCATTTTACTTGCTTATCTAGCGTTTCGCTCTAACGCAATGTATGTATGGTTGGAGAAAACACATAACCAAGTCTATAAAGAAAAATGACCTCAACTCCCCTGCCTCACAGGCAGTTACACCTCATGTCAGAAGGACAGTGGGTAATGTTTGACCCCTCTCACCCTGCTCTTCAGAAAAATTCAGATACAGAGCCTTGCATGGTAATTTGAATTTATATTTTTATATGTATATTTATACTATTTATATTCACTAAAAGAGAATTTTTGCAAATGCTTTAAAAAGAAAAAGTTGAAATAAGTATTCAGGCCCTTTGCTATGACATTCAGGTGCCTCCCATTTCTCATGTTCCGTTCAGTTAAATTTATAGCAAGACAACAAGAGGCAGCCGGCCGCCCGGAGCTGCAGCAGCTACACAAACTGCTTTACGAGACGAGAGTCGTGACTCCTCGTTGTCACCCTTGGTTTGCTCCAGAAAGCTACCAATGCTGGTCTGAAGTGATTCCGAGCAGTCCCATGGACTCTCTGCATAATCTGCAGGTTGATCAAGAATGAAAATGATTGCAGCACTACTTCCAGCCCATATTCGCGTTTGACTTGACAAATATCTTAATTTCTAATGAAAATATCAACTAAAGCAGCTTTAAATTAACCATTAAATCTGCTAAAAACTTTAATTTATTAATCAGTCTATTTAACTGTTTATTCATCTCAAGTCTCTGTATCCATTTCCTAACTTTTCACCTCTTTCCCTTCCACTTGTCCCTCTTCTCTTCCTCTCCTATGTTGCAATGCAGAAAAAAAGACACTCTCATGCATTCAGTTTCATTCAAGCTCAGGAATGGACTCACTGTACTCAAATGGACTCTATATGTAATCATGCCCTTGCCCACCCTCCCTCTGTCTCCCCTTCCTTCCGACCGCACTTTACATCAACAGTATATATACGGTTTATGAGGTCTGATGTTTGGTCAACCTCATCCCCCCTCCACCCACGTCCCTTTATCCCTGTATAATTAGGAGAGAGAAGGCAGCTTGGTTTGCTGTTTTGAACTCTGAATTGAAAACAGAAAATTTAGTGTATTGTTCTCAGCCGCTCGGCAGCTGTCTGTGCCTGTTTTTCATCTGCAGCTCGGATCTTTGTTTCTAGCAAACCAAACATGAGAGGAGAAGGAGATGAGAGTGAAAGTTACGTGTTGATAGGAAAAGAGAGAAGACGAGGTGATTTGAGGGGAAAGCAGCAGACGGGAAGTGAGAGTGTGATTTATGTTGCTGTTCTGGATTAACAGGAGTCCTGGAACTTATTATGTACAGTATGTATTGTAGTCTGATAGCCAATACATACACACATATAGGCCTATGTATATATCGCCTACATGGTCCACATGCTGGAAGGAGTTCAGCGTGCTTCCTAATACTAAACCGTCTTTACCTGCCTTCCTCTCATCTGCTACGAGAGTGGATAAGAAGCTAAAGGTAAAAATAAATGATAACAGAAAAATGTTTTCAACTGGGCAATAAAGATGAAACATGAATTTAAAGCAGGCAGTGTAAACCTCACCACAGTTCTTACCACCAATCACCATCAGACTTTTACTGAATGTTCTTCATTACAATTTGAATTAATATTGGAACATTTTGGTTTTAAAGTACAACCACAAAACACGTTGCAAGTATGTCGCTCACGAACAACCAACTCTGACTGCAGTGGAGGAAAAATGTGACCAAAACCTCAAACCAAGTCTTCACTCAAGTCAGCGTCATGCTGAGTGATGACAGAGCTATCAATAGACCTGGGTACTGTTCACATTTTTTTACACTACGTCCTGAATTCCTTCTTTTTTAGTTACAGAAACTATCTATATAAATCAAAAAGCAGCTGTGGGGTGGCGGCATTCACCTGGTAGAACGAGAATGTGCTCAGTGAAGCCCACGAGGCAGCAGCACATATGTCCTCTAGGGGCACTCCCCTCTGGGCTGGCCATGACGTTGAGACACTCCTGGTAGAGTGAAACTGTCTGGGGCCATCATAACAAACAATTAGCTGCTCGGACTGCCGTACGCTTGCAGTAGCACCAACATAGGCTCTAAGGGCCCTCACTGGGCATAGCAACCCCGGCTTCTCCCCTTCACCTGATGGCGGATCAACTCGGGATGCACCCTCCACATCATTATCATGGAAGAGGGTGGCCGATGCCGCTACTGAGACAACATCTTCCTCAGGGAACAATTCAGGAGTAGGTGTCTCCGCATCCTCTGTGTGAACACTTAGGACGGAGGGTCAGGAGAAGAGACTTCATCTGAGCCAGCTCCAATTATAGCTGCTCCACCTGAGAAGAGAGCCTACCCTTCTCAGTCTTAGCCCTCTTCCTGGAGGGGGCAGCTTCGACCAGTAGGCTGAGCTGGAAGCAACTGTTCTGCGGAGGGGAGACTCTCCTCACCGGGCGACTGCTCCCCCCAGCCAGCCTGGTGGTTCGTAACGCCTGGGGCATGAAGCTGAAATTCATGCAAAGGGGCTCTGAGAGGCCGAGACAAGAGGGGCAACGATCGGGGCCATCATCTGGCTGAAGAGGGGCCATGCAAGACATACACTAATAATAATGGGGTGTCAACATGGTGGTAACTCGTGGATACACGAGTAGAGGATACTGTATGTACACTGGGAGCGTAGATGAAAGCACCACCTAAGCCAGTAAAAGTTACCATTAATAACCGATGCCACCAAGTCAGACCCAGCTGAAACGCTGTCTGACTGCGGTCTGAGCAGAAACAAGGTACACCCTACCTCGTTTTGGGAACGGGGAGCGAGAGCACTGCCGTCCCCAACCTTAGACTGCTTACAAACAGATTCAAACAACCAAAACACAATGCCAGACGTTGCGTTTATCTTATTACTTATTTCTTTGATTAGTTGCCGAGAACCTTATTGCTGTATAAAAGATATAAAAACCAAACTACCAAGCTAATCACACGCTGGGAACGGCAAGAAGGACAAGATAGAGCTGCATTAAAAGCAACCAATAAATTCCACATTTTGCAGCCTGTGCATACAAGTGATAATTAAAACATGTATCCATTGACTTTATGCAGCAATATGAAGCTACATAAATCAAACAGCTTTCACTTCCTATAAAATGAACGGCAGAATTAACCAGCAAAAAAGAAAAGTCATACAACTACTCATACAACTGTTCGTTCATTGTCATCGTAAAATATAACCAGAATTTCATTTTCACTCTGTAAATAAGATTTGAATACCAGTACATAAAACAACTTTTTTTGTAAATGTAACTCGTTATTTCCACCCCCGCTTATTGGGCAAACTACCAAACCAACATCTTTACATTTTTAATGACTCCATACATTAGAGCAAAGGCAGATAGTAAAAATTCATTAGCATCAGCATTTAGATAATCTGGGTATTTTATCAACCAATAAACATGTTTTATGGAAGATTTTTTTTTTTTTTAAAACAAATATTGGATGTATAATGAGCAGAAAAAAGTGTTTCATTTAATTCTTTTTCTGGGACTGACCCTAATATTGCAACAATTTTTTCCTCCATTATCTTTTTCTTTAAACTTTAAGGATTTGAACTTATGAACTCAGTATTTAAGCCCTGATCATATAGATACATGCTTACACATTTCTGTATGTATATTCTTAGCAAACAAACTATATACAGTAACTTCATAATCAAATACAAATCATAACAAAGATATCAAAAGGGTTGACAAGTAAAAACAAGCATTCACTTCACATATATCAAGGTTTACGTTTATATCAGACAGAATTAGTGCATGTGACTTACACACTGACTAATATGCTCCACTAAATCAGTCTCTGTGCCATGAAATTAATTAGTCATAACTCATTACAACGCAGCATATACAAAGGATGGGCCTGTGCAGACTTATGACTCAGTCTGCAGTTGATTGAACCAACAGTAAAAGCAATAGAGGAGAAATGTATGATCATTCAGAGCTCTCATTGGACAACAGCATCAGTGTCCAAGCTACGACTTACAACACATAATATAACCTCCACAACTACACACCAAGTAGTTAAATACACACAAACCAGCATGATAAGAGACCGGCAGACAGACAGAGAGACAAAAGTATGTCCAACTCACATCAACTGACGTCTTCATGGAGGTGAAGTGTACATATCCTTGTGAATCCCACTGCACTTGTTGCTGTGAAGGTTGTGGACCAGCTCCTCATGTCCTCGCTTCATTACTGCCAGGAAACATGGCTTCCGATGGCTTCCCCAACACAGCTAGCTAATTAGCATTAACATGGCCGTTAATACTACCTGGTTGTTGGTTTAAAACGTTGTTGCTACTTGATTATTTGAGGTTAGAGAAGACTGAACTTCGCTTCGCTTCACTTCGCTTCACTTCACTTCACTTCTGCGAGCAGTCGGTTTCACCGCGCCATGACTGCGACACATATTGTTTTATTATTAATCAAGGCACGGCACCTTCACCTGGCCTCCCCTTCACTACACTTCTTTGTGGCTGTATTACCACCTTTGACCACACGGACTGACATTTAACCAGCCGTTACAATCTAGGGGGGCGCTGTTTCACCCGTTTAAAAAAAAAAAACTAAGACAACTGAATGATTAAGAACCGTCTGAAAAATATTAAATTAAATCTCATGCAGGGATGAAGTTAGTCTCATTTTCAGCCTGGTATTTTCATGATGCAGATTCTTCTAATGTAACACAGCTTCAAACCGACAAAAACACATGACGCATCAATAAAAAATCAACTGAAACATTCTAGTTTCCTGAAGAAATAATCCTCTAATCCTACAAGTGACATCAAGTCTTGACAAATGTAGACTATATCCAACCAGGCCACAGCCCTGCAGCTCACTTAGACTTTTTGGTTTTATTTTTCATTTTTGAAGTTTCTCTTCTCAAAGGAAAAGGAGAATTCCCTTGACGGAGTGAGAGTGTATTACAAACTATTCTCCTTCCCATAATTCACAGGGGTTTGATTAGAAAACAAGATTCATACACCAAAAAATGTATCTTGAGTGCCGATCATTCCCTGAGCCGGAAAGAGAAGAGGTAGAGCGGAAATTTAGTAGGTAGGTAGGAACAGTGGGAGAAAGGGAGACTCGAGAGATACAGAGGGCGACAGGTCAACAGAGATGGAGAGAGACAGGAAGTAATTGATTGATTGGGGGGGCTTCGGTTCCAAAATACTGTTGATCACGAAGCAGTTAACCACAATTATAGTCGTGTCCCAGGATGACTGAGGAGCAGATACGCAGTGTGTGTTTGTTACCATGAGACCATTTTTCCTTGTCAGCAAACACTCTGAGTTTCTGACAGTAGAAACCAGTGGTTCCCCAACTTTTTCAAACCAGAGACACTGTTGTCGGAAATGGCTGAAACCCACTGATTGTGGTGGAGGTCTGTGTCGCACAAACAGCCAAAACCTGTTCAGTAAACCATAATTTCAGTAATTGGAAGTGTATAGGCCTACAGTCTGATTTTAGTTCTTCTGGCAGCCCCGATTCAGGCATTTCAGACTGTGTTCAGAGCTCAGATGTATATTGAACTAAGTCTACACTGAGGGGTTGATTGGGGAATGGGAGGTGTGGTGGGGGGTGGTCATGTAAAACCTAAAGGAGAGGCGCAAGGAAAAGAAGTGAGGAAAGGAGAATTAAGAAAACACAGGCCCGATTCCATCCCAGCCCTACACCCTCCTCCTACCCATCCTCACTCCGTTGGCACATTTGCGTGGAGGGTCCGTCACTCCAAACCAATTTGCCTCAAGTGGGAATGGGTTATAAATCCCTTCAACACTGAGTCTGACACTCCCAGA